>NC_091764.1:42877348-43180378 GCF_029378745.1 Bos indicus | reverse complement strand
CAAGGCTCAGTGCAGATTTTTCTTTCTGAAAAATGCAGGTTTGGGTCTTGATGTAATTTCCTCCATGAAGAATAGGCAAGCTGAGGAACAACTCTTATACAGTTAAACATTACTATTGGACTTCCCTGGTGGTCCAGTGACTAAGACTCTGAGCTCCCAATGAAGGGAGCCCAGGTTCGATTCCTGGTCAGGGAACTAGATCCCACATGCTGCAACTAAAAATCCCATATGCTGCAGTGAAGACCGATGATCCCTCGTGCCACATCTAAGACCCCATGCAGTCAAATAAATAAATATTAAAAAAACAAAACATTACTACTCCAGACAACCTAGAAGGGTGGGATGGGGTGGGAGGGAGGATCAAGAGGGAGGGGACATATGTATACCTGTGGCTGATTCATGTTGCTGTGTGGCAGAAACTAACACAACATTGTAAAGCAATTATCCTCCAATTAAAAATAAGTAAAACATTTACTCCTCTAAGTTCATCTAATTGGAGAAAACAGCTAAGAAAATATAAGGATGTTTATAACATTTATAGACCTATAATCGACCTTTCACCCTAATAGATGCCACCTCTGGAATAAAGCCGTTATGTCAATAGAATACCTCTTAAGCTTTTAAAAGCCCCTATCACAGGACTTCCCTGGTAGTACAGTGGATGAGAATCCACCTGCCAGTACATGGGTTTGATCCCTGGGTTGGAAAGTTTCCACGTGCCATGAAGCAACGAAGTCTGTGCACCTCAACTATTGAGCCCGTGGTCTAGAGCCCGGGCACTGTAAGTACTGAAGCCCGTGCTCCGCAGCAGGAGAAGCCATCACAATGAGAAACCTGGGCACCAGAACTAGAGAGTGTTCCCTACTCCCTGCGGCTAGAGAAAGCCCACATTCTGGAAGGAAGATACAGAGCAACCAAAAAAAAAAAAAAAAAAAAAAAGCCCATATCACAATATCATAGCTGAACACAAGTGGACAATAATGGGCTCACCATACAGCAAATCACCCTAAAGAATACTAGAAAGGGTCTGTATTCTGGTCCCCGTTTCCTACTGTAATTTATAGCAATAAGTTGATAGAGCTTCTGGATCAGCTGTTCAGGTGCCTTCCTGTGATTGTATAAGAAGATAATACAATCCTGTATAAGAGAGGACAATTAACATGCTTCTGTCCTCTCTTGCCAAGTTCTTATGATTGCTTCAGACAGTAACTAAATAAACACATTGGTTAATTACTCTTAGTAAGGACAGCTCAATTATGCCAAAACCAAATTCAGTGTTTTTATTGGCTAATCTTCAACATCTATAGGTAGCAAACAATTTTTTAAAAAATCACTAATCAGTGGATCAAGTCAGTGTCTTCATGGGGTGCATTTTAATTTGGTCTTCTAGAAAGCAGGGGTATAGAGCCATGTGCTCTGAAACTTGAAACATTTGAGTTTCAATGTTGCTGAAAACAGAAACATTCAAGAATACTGGCATCAAACTGAAACATTTAAGAATACCCACATCAAAGTTTTCCAGATTAGGTATCAATGATTAAATAAGAGTTCCTACCTGAAAATCTTGTGTGCCATAGCCACCTCGCACCTGTGGCAATTCAACTGAATATTTGGATTGTTTTTATTTTATTCATTTATTTATTTTTGGTCATGCTGCGCAGCTTGTGGGATCTTATTCCCCAACCAGGAATCAAACCCAGGGCCCGGCCAAGTCTTAACCGCTGAACTGCCAGGGAGTTATATCAACTGAATATTTGTCTATACATTAGAGACTTTTATAGAAAACTTTCAAACACTGAAGCCCAACTCCATGCAGACAAACTTCTCTGGGAATGAATACATGTCAGGTTCTTCAGTATTTGATATAAAATATGTTGTCACTTCAAAGTCGGGAATCTAACCTGACAGAAGACTCTCCTTTCAACCCATAACCAAGACTGCTTTTCAGTGATTTCAGTCTTGAATGATTTGCTCTTGTTGAACTACTTGGAAAACCAGACTGATACATTTGATATTTAAAAAGCATTGTTGGTAGGAGGTGTGGGTATGAGTGACAGGGAGGGCTTATCAGACGGTACAAAGAAACTTTGGCAGCAAGGGATACATTTACCAGCTTGATTTTGGCGATGGTTTCACAGGTGTGTACTGTGAAACTTGTCAGATTGTGTACTTTAAGTGTGTGTGGTTTGTTGTATGTATATTATACTACAGTAAAACTGGGAGTAAAATAATGTTTAGGTCAGGTATTACCAAATGTGAGTAATCATCAACCTCGCCTGGAAACTTATTTAAAACCTCAGGAGAACGGAGACCTTGAAATCAGTATTTGAAAACCCCTAACATGGTTTCATTAACCAGCTTTGTAAACCTGCTGTTAAGGGCCTTTAAATGTGTTGTACAGATTGCTTTGTGTAAAAATGCACACAACCTAATTCATGGAGGTTAGCCCTAGCAAAAAGTTCAGTCTGGCGAACTGACACACTTCCTTTTTTTTTATAATGACAATGTGTAACTCATCTCTGTTCTTTTTTCCTTGGGCACTGGGATGCTTGAGAGGTAAGTTCCACTTATGCTTTAAGGCAGGAGCTTTTCTTAGCCTGGAATTTCTGTTTTATCTCCATCCTAATTACATTGTACTTGTCCTTTACTGTCAGTTTAAAGATTTTGTTGTATTTAAGTTTTTTTGTTTTTATTTTTATCTGTTTCAGATTTTTTTTTTTTAAAGTAGGTCATGTTACCAATAATAAACAAGATTTAGAGCAGGAATAGACAGAATCTCTTCAAAAGGTTCAAAAGATGAAATCATGACCTTTTTTATGTCATTTGGCTATGCCACTCTACCAGAGGCCTGGCATATATGAACTGACATTATGCCTGCAGAATTATTCTGTGATAGTGATAATGATGAGGCATTTGTAGACTTTGAAATGAGATTTCATCAAAATACTTAAGTGCAATTTCCAGTAGTAAGGTAGCATATTCTTTTTCATAAAAATATGGGTAAAGCTTGGCAACTAAAATAATTTCCACTGTTTATTGTATACCTGATGTGTAACTGTACATAATTGATACATGCCTGTTCTAAGAAAGGTTTAATGAGTGCTCTAAAGACTCACAGAATTTTGCAAGATAAATTAGAAAGGTGTGAAGAAAATAAGACAAAGCATGAAAGGTCTGATTGGCACCAAAAAAGTCAACATAGTCTTGGTGGAGATGGGAAAATTTTAACGTTCTAGCGGCCCATATGAAAAGGAAATTTCTGTGCTCAGATAAGAAGTATGTGTGATCATAAATCTAGAAAGATCTCTGTTTCCTATAAGATCTTCATGGAGAAAGCACTTTGAAGGAGATCGTCTTGTCTTTCAGTGGGGACTGTTACCATCATATGATGTTAGTAAATTATAATGCAGTTTGGATTTTTATGTGAACTGGTTAAGATGAGTTTAAGAAATTTTCCAGTCCATTAACAAAAGAGATTGTCAACATTTTTTCTCCCTGTTAGCCAACAGAACAAGCATTGTGGGGTGGAAATCTCCTTTGGTGAGGAAAAGTCAAAGGGAATCAGTTTTTTATATTGAGGATGATACACACCAAATCTTTGTCTTCCTGTCTGGTATCACTAGGTCAGTTGCTAGGCTATAGGGTGCTTTTTTACCAATTAGAACAAAGGACTGCCCCCCCAACCCTAGGCAAATCTAGCATTCAGATCTAGATTTCCACCCCATCTCTCCTCCTATTGCCAGCCCTCTTGCTCCCCTCCTGTCTTATCTCAGGACAACTTTATTTTATTAAAAAAACATTTTTTTTTGATGTGACCACTTTTAAAGTCTTTATTGAATTTGTTACAGTATTGCTTCTGTTTTGTGTTTTGGTTTTTCAGTGGCAAGGCATCTAGGATCTTAGCTCCCTGACCAGGAATTGAACCTGCAACCCCTGTGTTGGAAGGCAAAGTCTTAACCTCTGGACAACCAGGGAAGTCCCCCAGGGCACATTTTGTGCAGTGCACATGTGCAAAAGTATGTGGCAGTCATGAAAATGGATTGAAGGATCAGTTTCAGAAATAGCCAGCTAAACAACCTCATGTTTCACCCTCATTTTTTTTAACTAATAGAATTTTTCACTGTGATTATTAAACTTTATTAGGTATTAGAATCACATAGAGCTTCTTAAAAATGCATATTTCTGGGTAACACAACCTCCAATTCTGATCTAGTAAACCAGGGATTGAAACCCAGGAAGCTATATTTCAACAAAAAGCAAGGTGATTGCAATTTGAGAAAAGCTGGCCAAGGAGTAAATAGTACAGGTTTAAAAGAGTTTCAAATAGATAGAGTTTCAATCGTTGTGTCATTTTAAGTTGTGTAAACTTGGGAAAACTAACCTTTCTTTCTTTATTTTTATTTTAACATTTATTTATTTGGCTGTACGAGGTCTTAGTTGCGGCATGTAGGGTCTAGTTTCCTGAACAGGGACCGAATCCAAGCCCCCTGTATTGGGAGTGTGGAGTCTTAGCCATTGGGCCACCAGGGAAGTCTGGGAAAACCAATTTTTCCTTGCCTCAGTTTCTTTGATTCTGAAGTTCCAATTAAAAATTCTTCCAGCACAGGGCTATTTTAAGGATGAAGTCAGATTAAATATTCTACCAGATACCTGGAGGGTAGTAAGCACATAATAAATGCTAGCTACTGTTTTCACAGTATACTTTCAAAGCTCTATTCAGGGTAAGTCCAACCCTTAGGAAAGTATTTTTAAGGGAATGCACAGACAGCACTCACTCTCATTTTATGATATTTGTCTGCACCCTCCTCGGGGCATAGAAGTGCTTTCCATTAGCATTTCTATACAACCCCAAAGAAATCTCTTGCTTCCTTCTTTGAAGTCTTCAGATACAAAGTAGTCATCCTTTTTTGTTTATTTTTGTTTTTTGCTTATTGCCTATATCCTCATCACCATGCTGATTTTAATACATAATATTCAGATCTCATCAAGCCATTTATCTAGTTTGCAAATGCTGAAAAGAATGATTCTTTTTTTTTTTTCCCCAATGTTTCCCTTTAGTCTCACTATTATGGAATTACAGAAAGCTGAATTCTAAGTCCAAATCCCCTGGGGAAAAATTTTTGATAACTCATCTGAAGTCTGCCTCATAAAATTGCAGGTAGCTGGGGCAGAGTTGGGGATTCCCTTCCATTAAAGCAGTAACTGCCCAGTTTGAAAGAGCCAGACTTTATATCATGAAGACAATTTAGAGATAATCTCAGTAAAACCTAAAACTGAATGTGGACTTAAGCATTACTCTGCAGAGAAATAAGTTTTTCCTATAGTGGAGGAAAAACTGTTTTTCCTTATATCCATCTTAGGTTCATTTCTTGTGTATATGTGCATGCTCAGACTGACTCTTTGAGACACCATAAACTATAGCTCACCAGGCTCCTCTGCCCATGGAATTTTCTAGGCAAGAATACTGCAGTGGGTTGCCATTTCCTACTCCAGAGGTTCATTGTCTGGGGCCCTGTAAATTAGACTGAAAAAGTACTGATTAAACAGAGAAGTCTATTAACATGCGCACCATGTGTATACAAGGGAGCACTGAGAGATGAGATTCAAAGAGGTGGTTAGAACTTGGGCTTTTGGCATCTTTAAAAAAAAAAGAAAAGAAAGTGATAAATGATTAGAGAAGTTGGGCTTCCCTGGTGGCTCAGAGGTTAAAGTGTCTGCCTGCAATGCAGGAGACCCAGGTTCGATCCCTGGGTTGGGAAGATCCCCTGGAGAAGGAAACGGCAACCCACTCCAGTATTCTTTCCTGGAGAATCCCATGGAGGGAGGAGCCTGGTAGGCTACAATCCACGGGGCCACAAAGAGTCGGACACGACTGAGCTACTTCACTTTAAGATGAAGGAGAAGGACCTTGAGTTTCTAGGGCAGCATATTGTAGGGAGGTAAATATTTGAGGAGCTAATAGAAGATAAAATGCTGAGTTAATGAAGTTCATTTTATAGATTCTGTTGGTGCCATCCCTGGGCTATTAGGGTCTAGAGTTGTCTCCAGTGATTAACTTCTGTCCTTCCAGGAAGAGAAAGGCGGGGGATACCTTTACAAATTTATATCCTGCTTTCAGGCAAACAGGGAAAGTGTGGAGAGCTTTCCTTGAATATGATTCCTCTCAGTTGCCTTCATTTCAAAATAATCCTTATGCTAAAGTAGGATATTCTGTACCCTTCACTCCCATTGAAGGAGACCGTGGAGCATTTTAGGACCGTGTGAAATGGAAACAGACACTAGTTATTTTTAAAGAAACCAGGTACATTTTTATATAATATTTCTACCTCAAAGAAGGCATTTGAAGCATTTATAAATTCAACATGGCTAACTCAAGTGAATGATGTTGTTTTGTCATTTGAAATATTAAAATCAAATTTTCCCCCAAGGGCTTTAGTAGGTGTGGAATGCTAAACAGTTTTTAAATAAAGCAAATATCTGGGCCCAGCAATTTCCAATTATTTTTTCTTTCCTCCTTTTATTCATTCTTTTTAGTAAATGTTTCTCAAACCGTGTTTCAGAAATAGGTTTAATGGTTCCAACCACCTTCATCTGTGCCTGTTTTCCTGGCCCAGTTGTACAGAACAGTGGTGCCTCTTACCTGCAGGTGGGGGATATGTTCCAAACCCCTAGTGAGGGAGTACTTCAAACTGAACCCTATACAGATATGTTCCAAACTCCTGGGGGGGAGTACTTCAAACTGAACCCTATGTAATACCTATGACAATTATAAATTAGACACAGTAAGAGAATATCTGAATTGCCAGTGTCACTACTCTTATGCTTTGGGGTTAATATTGAGTAAAATAGAGTGACTCAAACACAAGCCCTGCAATATCCTGACAGTGGATCTGATAACCGTGACAGCCACTGAATGACTATCAGATAGGATATTCTGGACAAAGGAATGATTTACATCATGGGTCGGACAGAGCAGGATGACTACTCATGGTAGAGATTCTACCATGACACTCAGCACAGCACACAATTTAAAGCTTGTGGATTGTTTATTTCTGGGACTTTCCATTTAATATTTTCAGATCTCAGTTGATTCAAGGTAACTGAAACTATGGAAAGCAAAGCTACAGGTAGGGGGAGGGGACACCTGTATTGTGGTAAAGGATTCACAAGAATATTCTCAAGAATAATGTCTAGAAAAAGGAGAGAAAAGATACTCACTGAATTATTTTACTAGAAAATTAGCTGCAAAACACATTAATTATGGAAATCATATGCAAATTGATTAAATAGCATTAAAAATCCAAGTCCCCTTCCACCAACCTCCCCCTTTTTTAACTATTTCAGCCATGTATAATTACATAGTCCATGGTGTTAAGTACATTCACATTACTATATACTCACCTTTTGATGAAAAATCCAGATCATCTTTGTACAAATCTGCAGGAGTGGAACAACCCAAGAAAGAAGGGGAGGGAAGTAGAGGGGAACGGAAAGTAAGAAGGCAGGTAGGTAGGAATAAAGGTATGACGGAAGGGAAGGGACTTCTCTGGTGGTCCAGTGGTTAAGAATCTGCCTGCCAGTGCAGGGGACGTGGATGGGTTCAATCCCTTGTCTGGGAAGATTCCACATGCTGCAGAGCAATTAAGCCCATGCACCACAACTGTTGAAGCCTGCGTGCTCTGGAGCCCATGTGCCACAACTGCTGAGTCCATGTGCTGCAGTTACTGAAGCCTGTGTGCCTAGAGCTTGTGCTCGACAACAGGAGAAGCCGCCACAACGAGAAGCCCGCACACTGCAGCTAGAGAGTAGCCCCAGTTCGCCACAACTAGAGAAAGCCCACAAGCAGCAATCAAGACCCAGTGCAGCCATAAATAAATCAAAAAGAAGGAAAGGAAGGAGGGTCACCCCAAGATAGCTTTAGCTTTCACTTGCCTTACACACTTAGATGGAGAGTTTGACAGCTGTGAGCTCTCGTAGCTGAAAAAAGAACCATGGCAGTGCTATAGGTGGGATTTCAAAGACTGTAAAATATGACTCAAACTGTGTTGCACCCTATTTTTGGACCCAGGTCTCTAATTTTTTACATTGAAGGCTTGAAGTTTATTGAAATTTTGCATGGATAGCAAGACTGCAGTTGGGATGGTTTTCCCTTGATCAGTGGGAAGCTGTTACTAAGCACCTTCTATATGCAGAATAACAGACAATGACACAATCAAGGGTCTTACAGGAGCAAAGGATATATACATTAATATAAATCACAATTCAGTGGTAGCAGAAGTCTTTTTCTAAAAAAAAAACTTTTTATATTATATTGGAGTATAGCAGATTAACACTGTTTTGATAGTTTCAGGTGGAGAGCAAAGGGAATTCAGCCATACATATACATGTATTCATTCTCTCCCAAACTCCTCTCCTATCCATGCTGCTATGTAATACTGAGCAGACTTCTCTGAATGGTAGCACAAGTCTTGAAGACAATGTTTTGGTATAGGAATTCAGAAAAAGGAGTAACTTCTGCAAGCTGGAATGATTTTTGCCTAATTGTTACAATGACTCTGCATTCACTTAGTTCAAATTCTAATTGAAATCAAATATCAATAAAAATCTCACTTTGTTTACAGAATTTGAAACACTATGCACAAAAAAGGGCAAGAATTATGTAATTTCAAAGCCAATCTGCCAAACCATTGTTATTAATGCTACATGATGACTGCATTGTAGATAGAAGAGACATACCCAGCATTCTTTGTCAGTCTTCTGGGAAAATAGGTCTTGAATTATGAGAGCAGTGATTAGTGAGAGCGCCTCAGGAATGCCTTCTTCTGTTAAATGCACTGCTTTTGTACTCTAAAGCTCCTGATGTTCTTGAGGGCAGTTGGACTGATTTTACTGCATTATTTTATTTTCTAGTGGAAGCATTGCTATTCCAGTATAACGGAACAAACTTTTCTGTGGATGAAATGAATGGAAATATTGGGTTGGCCAAAAAGTTCCCTCAGGCATTTCTGTACCATTTTATGGAAAAATATGAACGAACTTTTTGGTCAATCCAAAGCCTTGAAAATGTAAACCTTTTGTATGAAAGCAAAATTCCCAATATCTCTTTCTAAGTGGCCAAAGATGATATATCATGGTTTGTGGAAGATATTGTTACTTCATGGGAATGAGACTGATGTTGGAATTGCAAAAAGAACTCCCACATTTTAAGCTATGTTGCTAAGACTTTGCAAAATTTATCAAGAAAGTGGTCAGTGGTTTCAAATGAGAAAATGCATTAAATCCAACTATTCACTGTCTGTTCATGGTGAAGCTGACCCAAAGACTACACCATAGGTCTTCATGACTAAATTCAAATAGTGACTTTAGTTGACTTTTTATTAATCTATGTGAAATTTTTGTTAGAGAGTATGAATGTTGATGCATAATTATTGCTTCTAATCTTTGATTCTAGTACACTTACACAAGTGTTTCTTTTTTAAAATTAACTTATTTATTTTAATTGAAGGATAATTACTTTACAATATTGTAATGGTTTTTGCCATTCATCAGTATGAATCAGCCATGGGCACACCTGTGTTCCCCCCATTCTGAACCCCACTCCCACCTCCCTCCCTACCCTATCCCTCTGGGTTGTCCCAGAGCACTGGCTTTGGGTGTTCTGCTTCATGCATCGAACTTGCACTGGTCATCTGTTTTACATATGGTAATATACATGTTTCAGTGCTATTCTCTCCAATCATCCCACCCCCGCCTTCTCCCACAGAATCCAAAAGTCTGTCCTTTACATCTGTGTCTCTTTTGCTGCCCTGCATATAAGATCGTCGTAACTGTCTTTCTAAATTCCATATATATATACGTTGCTGCTAAGTCACTTCAGGCGTGTCCTACTCTGTGCAACCCCATAGACGGCAGCCCACCAGGCTCCCCCGCCCCTGGGATTCTCCAGGCAAGAACACTGGAGTGGGTTGCCATTTCCTTCTCCAATATATACGTTAATATACAGTATTCCCCTGGAGGAGGGCACAGCAGCCCACTCCAGTATTCTTGTCTGGAAAACCCCATGGACAAAGGGTTCAGTCCATCAATTGCAAAGAGTCAGACATGACTGAAGTAACTGAGCACATACAGTATTTGTCTTTCTCTTTCTGACTTACTTCACTCTATATAATAGGATCCAGTTTCATCCACTTCATTATAACTGACTCAAATGTGTTCCTTTTTATTAGCTGACTTTTTGTGTAAATTAAGATCATTTGGGAGGTACATGAAAAGATGCTCAACATCACTCATCATCAGGGAAATGCAAATCAAAAGCACAGTGAAATATCACCTCATACCTGTCAGAATAAATCAAAGAGACAAAAATAATAAGTATTGGTGAAGATGTGGAGAAGGGAAAGGTTCACATACTGTTGAAGCCTTGCTTGGAGAATTTTGAACTTTACTTTGCTAGCGTGTGAGACGAGTGCAGTTGTGCAGTAGTTTGAACACTCTTTGGCATTGCCCTTTTTTGGGATTGGAACCAAAACTGTTTGTATACTGTTGAGGGGAGTGTAAATTAGTGCAACCACTATGGAAACAGTATGAAGTCACTATGGAAATAGTATGGAAATATTTCCTCAAAAAATTAAGGTTAGAACTATCATATGATCCAACAGTTTCACTCCTGGGTATTTATCTGATGAAAATGAAGACACTAAGTTGAAAAGATGTATGCATCTGGCATGTTTATTACAGCATTATTTACAATAGCCAAGACATGGCAGCAGCCTGTGTCCAAAAATTGGAGTAGCTAGAGAAACTGTGATTTTATATATATATATGTTACAAAGACTATATAGTGGAACACTATTCATCCATAAAAAACACAAAATCTTGCCTTTTTAGACAACATGAATGGACCTTGAGGGTATTATGCTAAGTGAAATAAGTCAGAGAAAAACAAATGTCTGTATATGTGTCATATGATTTTACTTACATGTGGAATTATATCTAAATATATCAACACGTATAAACAACAAAAACAACAAAGAACCAAGTTTATAGATTCAGAGGTTAGATTGGTGGTTGCCAGAGGTGGAGTGTTGGGGAGGTGGGCAAAATGTGTGAAAGGGTAAAAAGCAAAACATCATTTGGGTCTGGTTTTGTTTGACAGCGCCAGCTCATAAGTAATTTTTAGACTGAGTCAGCAGACATTAAAGGATGAGTGAGAAAATGGAATATGTTAAGCAACTTAGAATGGGGGAAAATAATAGAAAAAGAGATCGCTGAACTTTTGACATTTCACATGTAAATCACATTATAAATAATATGCACCAGTTACTTGATTCAGGACCTCAGACCTTTCTGTAATGGATTTGAAGCACAAAATACAGTATTTATAGCCAGCGTGGAGTCTTCACTTTCGAGGATGGTTATACCCTTGGGGCTAGAAAGCAAGCTGAGCTCCACTTGTGAAGAGTTCTGCCATGCCCCGGCAGTTGACTGCTCTTTCTTTCCTCTTCTCCACTGTCTTGCAGACCAGACGACGTGCTCCTGCATCGCACGCATGACGAGATAGTCCTCCTGCATTGCTTCCTTTGGCCCCTGGTGACGTTCGTGGTGGGTGTTCTCATTGTGGTCCTGACCATCTGTGCCAAGAGCCTAGCAGTCAAGGCAGAAGCCATGAAGAAGCGCAAGTTCTCTTAAGGGGAGTCGGCTCGTGGGAAGTGAAGCCCAGCAGCTGCTCTCGTCTGCACACATCTACCTGCAGAGCCTGCTTCCCGGCCCAGGAGATGGAAGGGGCTGTGAGAGGTCTCCGAGAGGCTCCCCCTCAATGACAGCAGAAGCAGGCACAACTGGAAGACCTGGACCTCGTCGATTGTTTTCCACATGTCGTAGCAATAGCTGCAGGGTCAAGCTCTGAGCTGTATGGAGTATCTGTTTCAGAAATCCTATAGAAGTTAATTTTCTTCGGGAAAGTAACAGTATATAATTGTACAGTGTAGAATACAAACTATTATGATTTATGCTACCTAAAAATATTAAAATAGAGTGGTCTGTGTTCTTTTCTATTTCCTTTTTTATGCTTTGAACACCAGGGTTTTAAAAAAGGGTCTTATGGGTTTCATTTGATTTTGCTAGGTGAAACTTTTACTTGGACACAGGGATTCCTGCACAAATCTTGACCTCACAATGTAACCCCCAGTCTCTAGTATGAAAGAGTACCTTTAGACTCCTATTTGAAAAGGAAAAACTGCATTATTAGTCTCCAGTCACTTCTGTGACTCTCCAACAAGGAACCCTCAAAGAGGAAAACATTCTCCCTACACTCCATTGTTCCTCACCAGATTAGTTCTTAAGTTAGGGAGGTGATTCTGAACAAGGCCTGTCCTAGCTCTAAGAGCACTGTGCCTCGTTATTCATCTGTTCAGGTTATTTTTGATGGATTTTTGTCTCTCTGCAGTAGAATGTACATGATGTGAAGGACACATTTCAGCTTAGTTAAATGCTGTTTTCATTTTTCTTTTAGGTCAGGAAAAAAATGATCAAAATCAGTTAACTTTATTTTCTTTGTCCTTGCCTTGATGTTTTCAGTTTTCAAATGAGAATATTGCTGCAGTTGTTAATGTTTGCCTAGACAAGCCTGGAGATGCAAGCCAGCTCACATCACTCTGCTGCTGAGCTCTCTGTGCCTTTATCAAAAGTTCATGGAGGAGACGATACTTCTTTGCATCTGTTCATAAACTCAGATTCCAAATATCAATCACATCTAAGTGACTATCTAAGCTCCTCTAGTTATTTACTGTGTAGAATCAAACCTTTGCTTACAAGAGATGTACAAATTTGGGGTTGAGGAAAAACTGACAACATACACTCTCTTTGCTTTCTTCTTATATTCTTCAGATGCGTTTCTGTTAGAATAAAGCCAAATTGGAATGTAAGGACAAGCTTCCCTCAATTATTTTGCTCAGCATTCTAAGAAAGATAATACTAGTGGCTTGATGATTTCCTAACTTTGGGTCCACATAGCAATGTTTTCTTAAATTTAAAACTCAACTAACTGAAAGAGCCGTTGTCATCTGTGGAAGACTAGGGTGTTGGATGAATAAGATATTTTTCTTCCAATTCAAGTGTTGCAGAGTTCACTGTGAAAAAGGCCTTGAACACACTATTTATGACATCCTTTGAGGCAGCTACAGTGCCTTGACTTCAATCCCAGTTTTCTGTTGCAGCATCCCTGTTGTCTCAGCAACAAAGTGAACCATTCTGAAGCACAGACTAACCTGAAACTGGGGCTCAGAGAAAGTCAACGTCCTTGCATTACGTTGTGGGAGATGTATTGTGTAGGTGAAGTCTCTTTATCCATTTTATCTAAATCCAATAATCTGTAATTCATTGATTACAGGGAATTGATAAAAACAGTGCGTGAACATACGTGTTGGTAAGGGAAGTTGATATATATTGATGTGAGTTTTTATTTACCAGTTTTTTACTCATCCATTTATATTAAATAAATGCTTCTATTTAGGCTCAAAGAGTATACCTGGTTATATTCTGTAGGTTGATTTTTGGAAAAAAGGAGAAGCATGCTGAATTACTGAGTTCACATATAGTTTTAAAGTCTTCCTTGCTTATAGCCAGTTAAATTTGAGGTACTTTATTTATACTTATCATTAAAGATGAAATTCAGTGGAACAACATTTTTAAGATCACAGAAGACAAAGAAGCTTAACTTCTAAATACTTCAACTCTCTTTTTTGTAAATATAAATTAGTAAATGGTATAAGCTGCTGGAACAGAAATCCCCAAATATGATGACTCATGTAAGACAGAAGTTTCTTTCTTTCTCATATGGCAATCCAGAGGCAATTAAGAAGTCATCCAGGTCAGGGAGGGCAGGTCTGTTTCTTAAGGTAATCAAGGAACCCAAGTTTGTCTACTTTGTCCTCTCATTACTAAAGGTGTTATTCATCTAATGGTCAAAGCTGGCTCAAAGATACCCATTCTGCAGACCAGGAAAAGAGAACAATTTGGGAGCTAGCTATTGGGTTGACCAAAAGTTCATTCTGGTTTTTTCATAAGGTGTTAACCTTTTGGAGAAATCTGTACAAGCTTTTTCGGCTAACCCAAAGCTTCCTTTTAAGGAAGTTCCAGCCATCACTCTGCTCATAGTCCATCCGTGAATACCGATTACATAAATATACCTAGCTTCAAGGAAGACTGGGACACGTTGTCTCCAGATAGATGGACATATGTCCTATTAAAGCTCCAGGTAAAAAGGAAAAGGGGAGAATGATACTAGAATTAAAGACAGGAATGATGCGCGGCTGTCAGTGGCCCATGCTACAGTGGAAATCTGGGCAGGGATGACAAAGATCTGTTGCCCTGGCAGGATGTACAGTCCTTGGTTAGACCTTGAATCTTCTCTCTGGGAGAAACTCCCTTGTCCACTGTCCTCTCTGGCCTCCACTTTGACTTCTAGGAGATTCTTGCTCATCAGACTCCATAGCCACATCTGAAGCTTTTGGGAGTCATCACAGCTATTGCAGGCCCCCACCTGCTGGTGCAGATTTGTAGAGTAGACCTAGATTTCTTTAGAGACTGAACAGATGTAGATTTTTCAAGTTTATAGGGTTGATGTTTAATTGACTGCAGTAAGGAGTCTGACTCTATTTTTGATGTTGGGATGCTAACAGCTTTCCCTTTCTGCTCCCCTTTTCCTTTCCCCTTCTGCTCCATATCTGGGAAAGCTGATTAGTGAGCCTGGGTACCCCCTCCTTTGGACTGGGTGGGAAGTTCAAATCATACAAGCCCTGGCCTGCTCGCAGGAACCCTCTCCCTGCCCCACACCCTAAGAATAATAAAGCCAACCCAGTCAAGTCATTTTTGGATCTGCTTGGGAACTGCTCCACTCTCCTAGAAAGTCTCATTCATTATGTGAATAATAAACCTTTTCATACCCTCTTGATGTGTCTATGGTTATTAGTCTCAACATCCAAACCAAATTTTGGGTAATGGGTTTTCATGTGGCCTCTGAAGGGGTGTTTACAACATTGGTGATGAAATTTCATCAAAGCATGGTTTTGGTTTTTTTGCTTTTAGCTGTGTTAGTTCACACAAAAATATTCATAGCCAAAGAGCTACCTCTTGTTATACTTCTTAAGGCAGCAGCATCTTATTTACCAGTCTCTGTGCTTGGCCCATGTCTCCATCCCTCAACTGAGTGGCAGCCACTTTGAAGCCTTCTGGAAAACCGGGTTTAAGTGAGAATGCAGCACCCTTTAGCTGGTCTTTTCTGCTCAGCTGACTTCCCTTGTCTGGCCAGTAATATTGGGATGCTCAGTGGAGACTTTTAGAGAGACTGCATAATAATTTGCTTTTTGGTGCATAGAAATGGTTGGGCTGCAGGATATAGTCTTAGTTCCTAAAACAAGGCTGAATTACCTACTTGTAAATCATTTTTCTTGTTTCACTATTTTTCATAGTTCCTTGCCAAAAAACAGCAATAAAGCAGCCAATGCACATCATCACTCTGCTTTTTTTTTTTTTTAATTAACTGTTGTTGTTTTAAATATTTATCGATTGATTTATTTTTGGCTGTACTGGATCTTTGTTGCTGCATGCAGGGTTTCTCTAGTTGCGGAGAGCAGGGGCTACCCCAGTGGTAATGCGAGGGCTTTAGTAGTTGTGGCTTGAGGGCTCCAGAGCATAGGCTCAGTAGTTATGGTGCCCAGGCTTACTTGCCCTGCGGCATGTGGGATCTTCCCTGACCAGGGATCGAACCCTTGGCCCCTGCATTGCAAGGTGGATTCTCAACCTCTGGACCCCAGGGAAGTTCCACTCTGCTTTTTCCTAACTACTTGCCACAAAGCTATAGGTTTGCCTTTTAAGTCATCACAAGCACCAGTTTTATCTAGTGGTTAGACAAAGCACAACAAGGGTCTCTAATTTTCCATCCTGTAATATCTATTTCCTTGCTGCCTGGCAACAGTACATAGCCACAAATTTTGTTATGACAGGGATATAATTTACGTTGCCTTTCTCTCTTTTTTTATGGAGTATAGTTGCTTTACATTGTTGTGTTAGTTTCTGCTGTACAACAAAGTGAATCAGCTATAGTATACATATACCCCTTCCCTCTGGAGCCTCCTTTCCATCCCACCCCTCTAGGTCATCACAGAGCATTGAGCTGAGCTCCCTGTGCTACATAGCAGCTTCCCACTACCTATTTTTCACATGATAGTCTATATATGTCAAGCCTAATCTCCCAATTCATTTCACCCTCTCCTTCCCTCACTGTGTCTACACATCTGTTCTCTCCTAGAGTCTGTCATACAGAGCGAAGTAAGTCAGAAAGAGAAAAAACAAGTATCGTATATTAACGCGTGTATGTGGAATCTAGGAAAATTGTACAGTTAAACCTAGTTCCAAGACAGGAATAGAGACGCAGACATACATTGCCTTTTTCTGAGTGGTCTCATCTGATGATCTCAGCTGGTGATTCCCACATCTATTCTCTCCTGCCCTTTCCTGTTTTGAGCTCTGAATGTATTTGCAATAGTTTCAATGCATTCTTTATTAAGCATAGTGATGGGTAGACAATGCAATGATGACAAATAATGCTGGTGGCTCAGATGGTAAAGAATCTGCCTGCAATGCAGGAGACCTGGGTTCGATCCCTGGGTCGGGAAGATCCCCTGGAGAAGGAAATGGCAACACACTCCAGTATTCTTACCTGGAGAATCCCATGGACAGAGGAGCCTGCTGGGTTACAGTAAATGGGGTCGCAAAGAATCCAACACAACTGAGCAACTAACACTTTCAATGCGACAAAATATTACCAAACCATATGGATAAGGAACCATTTCCTGGCTCAGATAATTTGTCCAGAAAATTTACTGAAATAAACCAATCCATTGTAACAACATTTTCCTAACATCTCAGTGTTCCTAGCACATGCTCTACAGTTCAGATGTACCGGTCCTGTCCCACAGCTTAGACCTCGCTTTTCACCATGTTTGTAAATCTGTTTCTTACTCATCAGATCTGTGCTTAAATATTGATTTTTCCTAGAAGCGTTCCCTAAATCCTATTTAAGTAGATTTCTCCTGTCATCATCTTCCTCTCCATCCTTCTTTCTTCTTTTGTGGTACCTATTACTGCTTATACTTATCTGTTTACTTATCTATTCTTTCTCTCTTCCGTTAGATGATAAGATCCATAAGAACAGTGTTGGTGGAATAATTTTCCCCAGGACTGGCATAGTGCCTGACACATTAAGATGCTAAATAAATGAATAAGTGCTCCCCAGATCCATTACGTCCTTTGTACACATTGTTTCCATGTCCTTTCCAACAAGAAACGTATTGATCTTTCTATCCATAACAACAATGATAATAATGCCCAATTAACTCTTATTAAGTGGTTTCCATGTGCGTCTAAATGCCTTGTCTAACATCTTTCTAAGTTCTTCATCAAAGCTGCACAGATGTTTAGCATAGTACCCAGGGCATAATTAACCCTGGAAAAATTAAAATTAATGAATAAACAAATAAATGTTGCAATTTTAGCCTTTAAATGAAAAGTTATAAAACAGATACACTAATGTTTTTGTATATAAATATTATATGCGACCCGTTAAACAAATGAAAAGAAGAATAATCACTCCATTCATTATCAAATTATCCTAAAACTGAAGAAGCTTATTACAACAAGTATTTATTATCTCATATCATTCCTGAAAGTTAGGAATCAGGAAGTAGCTTAACTGTAATTCTAAATTATTCCTGGTGAAATCTCACCACTTAGAAAGATAAGTGCATAGGTTAGGGTTATAGTGGAATAAATTCAGAAGCAGGGGTCCAGAAGAATGATAGTGGGGAGCTTCTGATAACACAATTGTTCATTAGACGGGCACCTTAGAACAAAAAATGAGCAAAGTTCAATCATCTGTGTTTTTTGATTAACATGAAGAAGCTTCCAAAGAAGTCACTGGAATAGATTTTTAAATTTTATTATTATTAAAAAAATTTTGGCCTCACTCTGCAGCATGTAGGACCTTATTTCCCAGACCAGGGATCAAACAAGCACCCTCTGCATTGGAAGGTGGAGTTTTAACCACTGGACCACCAGAGAGGGGCTTCCCTGGTGGCTCAGTGGTAAAGAATCCACCTGCAATGCAGGAGACGCAGGTTCAATCCCTCCGTTTGGAAGATTCCCTGGAGGGGGAGATGGCAACCCACTCCAGTATTCTTGCCTGGAGAATCCCTTGGACAGAGGAGCCTAGTGGGCTACAGTCCATGGGATCAGAAAGAGTTGGACATGACTGAAGTGACTTGGCACACACCGCCACCAAGTCCCAGGAATAAACTTTTTGATAGTGCTCAGTTCAGTTCAGTTCAGTCAATCAGTAGTGTCTGACTCTTTGCGACCCCATGAACTGCAGCACGCCAGGCCTCCCTTTTCATCACCAACTCCCAGAGTTCACTCAAACTCCATTGTCCTGACTCCATTGTCCATTAAATCGGGGATGCCATCTAACCATCTAATCCTCTGTCGTCCCCTTCTCCTCCTGCCTTCAATCTTTCCCAACATCAGGGTCTTTTCAAATGAGTCAGCTCTTCACATCAGGTGGCCAAAATATTGGAGTTTCAGCTTCAACATCACTCCTTCCAATGAACACCCAGGACTGATTTCCTTTAGGATGAACTGGTTGGATTTCCTTGCAGTCCAAGGGACTCTCAAGAGTCTCCTCCAACACCACAGTTCAAAAGCATCAATTCTTCGGCACTCAGCTTTCTTTATAGTCCAACTCTCACATCCATACATGACCACTGGAAAAATAATAGCTTTGACTAGACAGACCTTTGTTGGCAAAGTAATGTCTCTGCTTTTCAATATGCTATCTAGGTTGGTCATAACTTTCCTTCCAAGGAGTATGCGTCTTTTAATTTCATGGCTGCAATCACCATCTGCAGTGATTTTGGAACCCGCCCCCCCCCCCAAAATAAAGTCAGCCACTGTTTCCCCATCTATTAGCCATGAAGTGATGGGGCCAGATGCCATGATCTTCATTTTCTGAATGTTGAGCTTTAAGCCAAATTTTTCACTCTCCTCTTTCACTTTCATCAAGAGGCTCTTTAGTTCTTCTTCACTTTCTGCCACAAGGGTGGTGTCATCTGCATATCTGAGGTTACTGATATTTCTCCCGGCAATCTTGATTCCAGCTTGTGCTTCATCCAGCCCAGCGTTTCTCATGATGTACTTTGCATATAAGCTAAATAAGCAGGGTAACAATATATAGCCTTGACGGACTCCTTTTCCTATTTGGAACCAGTCTGTTGTTCCATATCCAGTTCTAACTGTTGCTTCTTGACCTACATACAGGTTTCTCAAGAGGTAATAAAAATGCTCTGAGTGTGTTAGTCACTCAGTCATGTTTCTTCGTGACCCTATGGACTGTAGCCCGCCAGGCTCCTCTGTCATGGAATTCTCTAGGCAAGAATACTGGAGGGGGTAGCCATTCCCTTCTCCAGGGGATCTTCCCAACCCAGGGATCGAACCCAGGTCTCCTGCACTGCAGGCAGATTCTTTACCATCTGAGCTACTAGGGAAGCCCCAAAATGCTCTGAAGGGGGAACTAGTACCAATTTAGCCCTCTACTCTTAAATTCACAGGTTGAAATTTCTTTAACTATTGAATGACAGTTTTGCCAAGAAATTTTTGATAATGGACTCTGGGAGAAGAAAGTTTTTCTCAACACTATTAGGGTCCTTGGTTGGGTCTGAAAATTAAACTGACAAGACAGATTAACACATTTTATCAAATTTTTACATGTACCTGAGAGCCTTCACAAAGGAATGAAGGCCTGAGAGATGACTAGTGTAGGAAGCTTTTATAGCTTTTAGACAAAGAAACAATTCATTTGTGAAGAATTGACAAGACAAGGGGATTTGGCTTAAATGTAGTAAATGATGAATGATAACTAGGAAGATAAGGGTTAGCTTAACAAAGTTTGTTGGTGCAGATTTCTTTTCCCCAAATGTTTTCCTTCTTCCTGGTACAGGGAGGGTACCTTTTATAAGGGAAATTTATATCTTGCTTTTAGGGGAGAAGGACAAGTGAAGAGGAGGTCAGAGTGACCTTCTTGCTTCTGCTGTTTTCTCAGACTCTTTCATCTCAAGACACTTAATATGCCAAGGTGCCATAGCACATCCTGAACACCAGCTGAATGCTACAATACCAGGCTGAAATTCAGTGGGTGAGAATATAGACCTGCTTAGGACCTCGGAGTCATAAATAAAATAGCCTTTCCTTACTTCCCTGTGATACTCAACCCAAGTGCTATTTTATCATGGGTTTACATATTTTAGACTTATAAATCTGTGTTATGAGTATAAATCTGCTTTCTTTAGTAGTTCCTTAGTTTAGATTGAAATATTTAATCGTACTCACCCTTTCCTGGAAAACTCAGCAATATGTCTTGACACTTATGCTTCAGTGATTTAATGAAGTGCCCTCCTGCTTTTTTTTTTTTTTTTCATAAGACCCTACATTTTGGATCTTAACTTTCCTTGCAATTCTATTACTCAATACGTGGATGACCTCTTAACCTCTTATTAGATTCTGAAGATGAGTTGAGCTCTCTCAATTAATTTCATTAATCTTCTTAAGAGTTTTAACTCAAAAAGGGCTTTAAGTTAGAAGGAACGTTATAATTTTGTCAGAACAAAATACATCACCTATGACAAGATCTATCCTAATGTGGATTTACTGAGTTAGCTTCATTTTGGACAGACTAAAAACCATTCAAAAATTTTCCAGGAAAATTATTCAGACTTAATTCAGAGTAAATTAAGAGGGTTTCTGAGGTCTGATAGCTATTGCAGGCAGTTAGTTACCAGCTGTTCTAAAATCACCAGATCTCTTTGTGATTTGATCAAGTTATTGGGAATCAGGTCTCTGCCTTGGAACCTAAATGTGAGCTGGCATTTTGTGATTTTAAAATTAACTTTTCAGATGCAAACTATTATATATAGGATGGGTAAACAAGGTCCTAGTGTATCATACAGGGAACTATATTCAATATCCTGTGGTAAACCATGATGGAAAAGAATATGAAAAAGAATATGTGGGTAGACACACACACACACATATGTATACAACTCAATTGCTTTGCAGAAATTAACACAGCATTGTAAATCAAGTATACTTCAATAAAATAAATTTTAGAAAAATAAAGTGATTAGCTTTTTGGCATCTTCTTACACTGGGTCAGCTTAATATCTTAAGCCTTTCTACATAACCATGCATAAACAATCTGGACAAACCTTTATGATTTTCACTCAGTTTCATGTTATTTATCAGAGAAAAGTTTTCTATAGTTTTTCTCTTGACCCTATGTTAAAAGTTCTACTTCCTGGTTGTAAGTTAATAGTCACTGCAGCTAAATTGGTAAGAAAGTGAAGTCACTCAGTTGTGTCTGACTCTTTGCGACCCCATGGACTGTAGCCTACCAGGCTTCTGCCTCCATGGGATTTTCTAGGCAAGAGTACTGGAGTGGGTTGCCATTTCCTTCTCCAGGGGATCTTCCTGACCCAGAGATTGAACCCAGGTCTCCTGTACTCTAGGCAGATGCTTTTACTGTCAGCCACCAGGAAAGAAATTGGTAAAGGCTACTGCTAACTAAGTCCTCCTTCCTTCTCATGATATACAATCATTGTCGCCTACTAAAAAGACTGGAGAAGGCAATGGCACCCCACTCCAGTACTTGTGCCTGGAAAATCCCATGGATGGAGGAGCCTGGTGGGCTGCAGTCCATGGGGTCACTGGAGTCGGACATGACTGAGCGACTTCACTTTGACTTTTCACTTTCATGCATTGGAGAAGGAAATGGCAACCCACTCCAGTGTTCTTGCCTGAAGAATCCCGGGGACTGGGGAGCCTGGTGGGCTGCTGTCTATGGGGTTGCACAGAGTCGGACATGACTGAAGCAACTTAGCAGCAGCAGCAGCAGCAAAAAGACACTCTATTTCTTAGCAGGTAGACTTACCTCATGAAATTCTATTATTTTCTCCCTCACTCATTTTCTTCCTTGATAGTAATGCTTGAAATCCTGCTCATTTCCTTCTTTTGTCAGAAGGAATAATTTATGACTACCTAACCGCTGTCGGTCTATGGGGTCGCACAGAGTCGGACACGACTGAGGTGACTTAGCAGCAGCAGCAACCTCTGTCCAAGACCAGTCCATGCCCTGAACAAATAGATTAGAAACTCATCTAGAAAACTAAGAGTTAACCTTGTTTGTTGACAAGTCATACCTTCCAAAAGAAAAGAAAAGAAAAGTATTAAGCTGGATATATAAAAACAGATCTAAACTCACTCCTAAAAATAATGACCCTTTGTGATCAGTCTCAATCGACTCTTTTTGGCCCCATGGACTGCAGCCAGCCAGGCTCCTCTGTCCATGAAATTTTCCAGGCAAGAATCCTGGAGTGGGGTGCCGTTTCCTTTTCCAGGGGATTTTCCCAACCCAGGGATCAAAGCCTCGTCTCCTAGGTCTCCTGCACTGGCGGGTGGATTCTTTACCGCTAGCGCCACCTGGGAAGCCCAATGATCCTTTTTCCCAATGACCTTTTATTGGAACCAAAGTCAACAAGAAGGTGGAACTCATTGTACTCACCAGGACTTGTCAACTGAGCAGAAAAAGGAGTGTTAAGTTAATAGTAACGGCAGGAGGTGTAGAATGTTTTGGAAATAACAAAACAAAATGGTGGGAAAAGCAAACAAAAATGGTTAAAAGACTAAGAAATTCTAAAGTGGTCTAATGTTTCTTAAGGAGGTAGAATGGCATATAAAAAGGGTTAATTTGAAGGTTAATAGAAATGCACTACCAGGTTATTATGAGAGACAGACATCTAAGAATCCTGTTTCCATAGTGCAGTAGAAGGCCAAATCTTTGGAGAAGTTTTATTAGCAAAACAAACAAACAAACAACACCCCCCCAAACAAATCTATTACAAAATACCAGGGATTGGCTCCAAAATGGGGAAAAAATCTCCCTTATTAAGAGCAATAATCAAGATTTATCTCATGACCTTCACCTTCAGTTCAGTTGAGTTGCTCAGTCGTGTCCGACTATTTTCGACCCCATGGACTGCAGCACGTCAGGCCTCCCTGTCCATCACCAATTCTCAGAGCTTACTCAAACTCATGTTCATTGAATCAGTGAAGCCATCCAACCATCTCATCCTCTGTCGTCCCCTTCTCCCACCTTCAATTTTTCCCAGCATCAAGGTCTTTTCAAATGAGTCAGTTCTTTGCATCAGGTGGCCAAAGGATTGGAGTTTCAGCTCTTGCATCAGTCCTTCCAGTGAATATTCAGGAATGATTTCCTTTACGATGGATTGGTTGGAGAGTCCGAGGGACTCTCAAGAGTCGTCTCCAACACCACAGTTCAAAAGCATCAATTCTTCTGTGCTTAGCTTTCCTTGTAGTCCAACTCTCACATCCATACATGACTACTGGAAAAACCAGAGCTTTGACTACATGGACCTTTGTTGGCAAAGTAATGTCTCTGCTTTTCAATATGCTGTCTAGGTTGGTCATAACTTTTCTTTCAAGGAGCAAGCATCTTTTAATTTCATGGCTGCAGTCACCATCTGCAATAATTTTGGAGCCCAAAAAAATAGTCTGTCACTGTTTCCATTGCTTTCCCATCTATTTGCCATGAAGTGATGGGACCAGATGCCATGATCTTAGTTTTCTGAACGTTGAGTTTTAAGCCAACTTTTTCATTCTCCTTGTTCACTTTCATCAAGAGGCCCTTTAGTTCTTCACTTTCTGCCATAAGTATGGTGTCATCTGCATATCTGAGGTTATTGATATTTCTCCTGACAATCTTGATTCCAGCTTGTGCTTCTTCCAGCCCAGCATTTCTCATGATGTACTCTGCATATAAGTTAAGTAAGCAGGGTGACAATATACAGCCTTGATGTACTCCTTTCCCGATTTGCAACCAGTCTGTTGTTCCATGTCCAGTTCTAACTGTTGCTTCTTGATCTGCATATAGATTTCTCAGGTGGCAGGTCAGGTGGTCTGGTATTCCCATCTTTTGAAGAAGTCAAGTGGGCCTTAGGAAGCATCACTATGAACAAAGCTAGTGGAGGTGATGGAATTCCACTTGAGCTATTTCAAATCCTGAAAGATGATGCTGTGAAAGTGCTGCACTCAATATGCCAGCAAATCTGGAAAACTCGGCAATGGCCACAGGACTGGAAAAGGTCAGTTTTCATTCCAATCCCAAAGAAAGGCAATGCCAAAGAATGCTCAAACTACCACACAATTGCACTCATCTCACACGCTAGCAAAGTAATGCTCAAAATTCTCCAAGCCAGGCTTCAACAGTACGTGAACTGTAAACTTCCACATGTTCAAGCTGGATTTAGAAAAGGCAGAGGAATCAGAGATCAAATTGCCAACATCTGTTGGATCATCAAAAAGGTAAGAGAGCTCCAGAAAAACATCTACTTCTGCTTTATTGACTATGCCAAAGCCTTTGAGTATGTGGATCACAACAAATGGTGGGAAATTCTTCAAGAGATGGGAATACCAGATCACCTGACCTGCCACCTGAGAAATCTGTATGAAGGTCAAGAAGCAACAGTTAGAACTGGATATGGAGCAACAGACTGGTTGCAAATAGGAAAAGGAGTACTTCAAGGCTGTATATTGTCACCCTGCTTACTTAACTTATATGCAGAGTACATCATGAGAAATGCTGGGCTGGACAAAGCACAAGCTGGAATCAAGATTGCCAGGAGAAATATCAGTAACCTCAGATATGCAGATAACACCATACTTATGGCAGAAAGTGAAGAACTAAAGGGCCTCTTGATGAAAGTGAACAAGGAGAATGAAAAAGTTGGCTTAAAACTCAACGTTCAGAAAACTAAGATCATGGCATCTGGTCCCATCACTTCATGGCAAATAGATGGGAAAGCAATGGAAACAGTGACAGACTTTATTTTTTTGGGCTCCAAAATTATTGCAGATGGTGACTGCAGCCATGAAATTAAAAGATGCTTGCTCCTTGAAAGAAAAGTTATGACCAACCTAGACAGCATATTGAAAAGCAGAGACATTACTTTGCCAATAAAGATCCATGTAGTCAAAGCTCTGGTTTTTCCAGTAGCCATGTATGGATGTGAGAGTTGGACTATAAGGGAAGCTATTGGAGAAGGAAATGGCAACCCACTCCAGTGTTCTTGCCTGGAGAATCCCAGGGACGGGGGAGCCTGGTTGGCTGCTGTCTATGGGGTTGCACAGAGTTGGACACGACTGAAGTGACTTAGCAGACTTAGCAGAAGTGCCGAAGAATTGATGCTTTTGAACTGTGGTGTTGGAGAAGACTCTTGAGAGTCCCTTGGACTCTCCAACCAATCCATCATAAAGGAAATCATTCCTGAATATTCACTGGAAGGACTGATGCAAGAGCTGAAACTCCAATCCTTTGGCCACTTGATGCGAAGAACTGACTCATTTGAAAAGACCCTGATGCTGGAAAAAATTGAAGGTGGGAGAAGGGGACGACAGAGGATGAGATGGTTGGATGGCTTCACTGATTCAATGAACATGAGTTTGAGTAAGCTCTGAGAATTGGTGATGGACAGGGAGGCCTGGGCTGCTGCAGTCCATGGGGTCAGAAATAGTCAGACATGACTGAGCGATTGAACTGAACTGCACTGAACTGAACTGTGGAAATAAAAGGTGGTATAGAAAGGAGGATACTCAAGGAGGTTTCCATACTGTCCCATACATCACAGACCAAGAAACACCAACAACACTGTAGAATTCTCCTTAGTTCCTATAATTCTCCGTTCTGAGATAGCATACCTTAAATGCTAACTCCATGTTATAAAATCCAAAGTTACTCTGAAATTTAAAGAGGAAACAGATGATGTATAAATGTGTGAATAAACCTTCCAAGCCAAAAAAAAAAAATGTTTAAAGAAAAATATCCTAGAGAGGTTCACTTTGCCCTTTATAATTATTGGATGAAATGATGTAGCTGATGTCTTCATGTCTTCATGAGGTGAGCAGGTTGCAATGTTTTGTGTGGTGCAGGGTGGAAAGATGTACTGATGGGAGGTGATGTGCTGGTAAATGTTTGACACTCAGCCAGGGGTGAGATAGATGCCCTCATTCACAGGATTTACTGACATCTGTGGAATAAATACACCCACCATGGCTGATTGTAAAGCCATCAGTGTGCCACTGCTGAACTCAGAATTTGAGAGAGCTATTTAGTGGCACACTCTTACAGTTTTCCAATCATATAGATCTGGCAGCAGAAATAACCTGAAGAGAAGGGATAATAGTAAAAGGTGGTAAAATAATGAGGAAGCAATGAGCTTTGAGTGTTTCTTGCCTTTGTTTTTAATATGATTTATAAAGTTGCAAACTTATATAATTTTTAATAATGGCTGTGTTTAACAGCTGGTTCAGAACTTTACATTTGGCTCCCGTGGACTCAAGCTAAGCATCTCTATGGGAGATGAGTGTGTCCCTTTATCTATGCTTCCCCAGCCGTGACGTATTTGCAGTTCTTATTGGCCCTGTTGGTTATTTCAGAGCTGAAGGCTCGATCTTCCTCCCACTTTTTCTTATAGGATGGATCTTACGGAGACAGGACAGACTTTGTCTCTAATACAAACATGCGGTACTATTGAATCTCAGTTGCAGGCAAAACTTAATGTCTCCAAGTGGGGCAAAGGTGGCAAGGTGGACTCTCAAATGCACTCTTCTAAAAAGGTGTTATTACCTCCAGCATCTGAGATTCCAGGTGGGAGGGCAAGAAGGAAGCCTGAACTATTACTACTATAGGCAGGTGCTGGGACCATTATGGGATGGTCTGTGTAGGGACAGAGCAATGGCATTTTCTCAGAGTGATGTGGACCCAGCTGCTCAAATAAATTAATGTTCCAATTCAAATGACTCATTTTTTAGGAACATTAAGTTCACAGCCAATTTGTCAATAAAAGAAAACTACCACCTCATTTTTCTAACTCAAAGAGTAATGCTTAAATTTTATGAGTTATAAATGCCACTTTTCAAAGGACGAATTGAAACATACAAAGTTGGTGCTTCAGCCTCACTGGCACCCTGTTCAGCTTGGCCGCCATATTTTCCAGGAGGGTCAGGGTACCGCCAACGGTCATCTGAGGCTTACAGAAACTTTTGGTTTTCCTAGGGAAGACTAAGAGAAGACATGGTGTCTACTTCGAAATATTTGAAAAGCCATCATGTAAAAGAAGAAATTAGAATTTGTTTTACAAATTATCATAGTAGTAGAAATAGGGGCTCTGAATATAGAGGCTTGAGCTTCAGTTTTAGTTTCTTCATTTACTGGTTGTATGACCTTGGACAAATTTTATAAACTCTCTAAATCTCAGATCCATTATCTGTAATATAGAGTACATTAGTTTCCCATCACTATTGTAACAAATTTTCATGAATTTCGTGGCTTTGTTGTTGTTCAGTCGCTCTGCTGCTGCTGCTGCTGCTAAGTCGCTTCAGTCGTGTCCGACTCTGTGCGACCCCATGGACGGCAGCCCACCAGGCTCCCCTGTCCCTGGGATTCTCCAGGCAAGAACACTGGAGTGGGTTGCCATTTCCTTCTCCAATGCATGAAAGTGAAAGGTGAAAGTGAAGTCACTCAGCCGTGTCCAACTCTTAGCGACCGCATGGACTGCAGCCTACCAGGCTCCTCTGCCCATGGGATTTTCCAGGCAACAGTACTGAAGTGGGGTGCCATTGCCTTCTCTCTCTCTGTCGCTCAGTCATGTCCAACTCTTTGCAACCCCATGGATGGCAGCATGCTAGGCTTCCCTGTCCTTCACTCTCTCCCAGAATTTTCTCAAACTCATGCCCATTGAGTTGGTGATGCCAACCAACCATTTTATCCTCTATTGCTCCATTCTCCTGCTCTCAATTTTTCCCAGCATTGGGGTCTTTTCCAATGAGTTGGCTCTTTGCATCAGGTGGCCAAAATACTGGAGCTTCAAATTCAGCATCAATGCTTCCAATGAATATTTAGGGTTGATTTCCTTTAGGATTGACAGGTTTGATCTCCTTGCAGTCCAAGGGACTCTCAAGAGTCTCCTCCAACACCACAGTTTGAAAACATCAATTCTTTGGCACTCAGCCTTCATGGTCTATCTTTCACATCCATACATGACTACTGGAAAACTGACTTAAAACAACCTAAATTTATTATCTTACAGTTCTTGAGGTCAGACTCCACAGAATGGGCTTCATTGTGCTAAAACCAAAATGTCAGCATGGTTGCATTCCTTCTGGAAGCTCTAGGAAATAATCCATTTCTTTTCTCAGCTTCTGGAGCTCACCTGCATTCCTTGGCTCATGGCCCTTTTCTTTCATCTTCAAAATCAGAAATATTAGGCCAACTTCTCACACTGCTGTCTCTGATTCTCTTTCTCTTGCCTCTGTCTTCAATTTATAAGAACTCTTGTAGTTGGGCCAACCCAAAGAATCCAAGACAGTCTCTCCATCTCAAGGTTAGCTGATTAACAGCTTAATTTCATTGGCAACTTTGATTTCCCCTTTGCCATGAAAATTAAATTAAGATAATGTGCTCAGTCACATCTGACTCTTTGCAGCCTCAAGGATGGTAGCCCACCAGGCTTCTCTGTCCATGGAATTTTCCAGGCAAGAATACTGGAATGCATTGCCATTTCTTCCTCCCTGGATCTTCCCAACCCAGGGATTGAACTCCCGTCTCTTGCATCTCCTGCACTGCAGGCGGGTTCTTTACCACTAGTGCCACCTGGGAAGCCCCGCCTTTGCCATGTAACCTAACATACTCATATTCACAGGTTTCAGGGATTAGAAAGTGGATATTTCAGTATCCATTATTCTTTCTACTAAATGAGGATAAAAATATGACTGTGGATCTAAGATTGCATGCAGGTGAGAAGTCATACACATTTTGAAGCAAATCCAGACTGGAAACAAGTTCAAAACAAATCCAGACTTAGGTGAGGAGGCACTCTATTTGAAAAAAAAAAATATTGCCAATGGTGAGTGGGGTAGGGGAGAGATGGTTATAATGGGAGAAGTGGACCTTTGCAAGAGGAGTTCCATCCATCAGATTTGCAAGCATCACAAATGCCAGGCAGAAAAGGACTTTTATTTTTACAGAGGAATAAACCTGGCTAGAAAGAACTGGGTGTGGGGAAGTGGGCTGAGCTGGTGATGGTGTGACTAGACAGTTGATCTGCAGAAGGCAATGGCACCCCACTCCAGTACTCTTGCCTGGAAAATCCCATGGATGGAGGAGCCTGGTAGGCTGCAGTCCATGGGGTCGCTGGGAGTTGGACACTGAGCGACTTCACTTTCAATTTTTACTTTCATGCATTGGAGAAGGAAATGGCAACCCACTCCAGTGTTCTTGCCTGGAGAATCCCAGGGACAGGGGAGCCTGGTGGGCTGCCGTCTATGGGGTCACATAGAGTCAGACACGACTGAAGTGACTTAGCAGCGGCAGCAGCAGCAGCAGACAGTTGATCGGAGAATGTTCTGTCCTGAGCTCAGCCTGTTCTCAGGGCAGCCATTCTGGAGGGGTTGTTTGCTAGCTCAGCAACTTGAGTCAGTTATTTATTTCTCTAAACTCATTTCCTCATTGTGAAGTTGTGCAAATGCAGAGCTTGTCAGTAGGTGTTCTTGAACCCAGTTGGTCTCAAAATTCTGTGCTCTTCCAGAGAAAAGACCAATTACTACAAATGAAAACTCAATCTTTGCAAAGTCCTTTTTAAAGTTGAATTCTGTTAAAAAGCTACAAACTTATTTCTGAAATATCATTATCTACTTAATGAGATTAAAGTACCCTCAGAGAATTATATGAAATAGCTTTCAAATTTTTGCTTCACTATTTTTCATAACACCAGAGCATAGTATGAATGCATAGATTTAGAATCTCTGTTAATAGGACCCAGTTAAACTGTGCTTTAGTAATATTTCTCCAGGTGATTCTGGTGGTGGTTTAGTTGCTAAATCATTTCCGATTCTTTTGCAACCCCATGAACTGTATCTCATCAGGTTCCAAGGTCCATGGGATTTCCCAGGCAAGAATACTGGAGTAGGCTGCCATTTCCTTCTCCAGGGGATCTTCCTGACTCAGGGATAATACCCATGTCTCTTGCTTGACAGGTGGATTCTTTACCACTGAGCCACCACTCCAAAGTTTGAGAACTGCCAGTAGAGTGGTTGACACTAGCTTTGAAGCCAAATTGTGAGGGTTTGAATCCTGGTTCTGCTGTTAATTGGCTGTATTATTAAGGTTTGATTTCTCATCTCACAGGGTTTTTGGGGAGGACTGACTCAATTAAAATGTGTGAGAAAGCAATGAATGATGCCCAGCACTTTGTTGAAATGCGTCTCTTTCTATTATATAATTATTCCATGCTCATGCTCAGTCGTGTTCAACTATTTGTGACACCACGTACTGTGGCTTGCCAGACTCTTCTGTCCATGGGATTTTCCAGGCAAGAATATTGGAGTGGGTTTCCATTTCCTCTTCAAGGGACCTTCCTGACCCAGGGAATGAAGTTGCATCTCCTGCATTGTAGGTAGATTCTTTACCTGTTGAGCCATAGTGCATTATTATTATTACTATTATAATAACATCTGAAGTCAAACTCATATTCATTCACTTGGTGCCTCGGAGAACCTGTTCTGGAAACTATGAAGTCTCAGAGGGAAGACAGAACAAATTATTTTGACATAATATGCCATTGTGCATGAAAAATGGAAAATGTTTCTGTGGGTACAGAAGTAACCCTGAGTTGGAGCTGAGTTTCTGGAGACAAGTTTGGGAACTGGTCAACAGCCATCTCTGGGTCAAGAGAAGGTCACTGTCAGTTTTTGAGACTTCTGGTATAATAAAAAAAAAATTTTTTTTAAGTTTAAAAAAAATATCTAAAGAGAGTTATAGAAATTGTTTAAATCACAAAATAATGAAAGGATTTCTTTAAAAATATTTCTTTATAAAACACTCCAGGCAGATTGATCTAATAACAGGCCTGAGTTGAAAGTTATCTGAAGCCTGTTTTCATCTCTCATTCCTGTCTGCATCTCTGTGACTACATGTAACTTTATGTGTAGACAAGTCAGACTTCCCCAGTGGCTCAGAGATAAAGAATCCACCTGCAACACAGGAGACATAAGAGATGCAAGTTTGATCCCTGGGTTAGGAAGATTCTGTGGAGGAGGGCATGGCAACCCACTCTAGTATTCTTGCCTGGAGAATCCCATGGGCAGAGGAGCTTGGTGAGCTACAGTCCATAGGGTAGCAAAGAGTCAGATATGACTGAAGCAACTTACACACACACATACACACACACAAATACAGACACATAGATAAATCAAAGGGCTATGTTTGCTACCCTTTGTGAGGGTGAAGCCTGAGCTAATGACCTTCTTGCCCCCTGTGCTGGGTCCTGGGTTTCAAAGAAGACGTAAGAACTACTTCAGGGAGGAGAAAAAGGAATATATCAGAGCAAAAATGTATAGAACAGCAGCATGCACCCTAGAAACCACAAGGGTTTGAATGGATGAAATGTAAATTGCAGGGAGAAGAGGGGCTACGGCTGCAGCTGGGGAAGAAGACATGGGCCAAGTCATCAAAGACTTTCTATGGCCACCAAGGAGTCTGGACTGCATCTTGTGGATAATTGAGAGTCACTGGTCAATTTCAGGAGGACCATGGTCAGTTTGGGGCTTCCCTGATGGCTCAGCTGGTAAAGAATCTGCCTGCAATATGGGATATCGGGGTTTGATCCCTGGGTTGGGAAGATCCCCTGGAGAAGGGAATGGCTACCTACTCCAGTATTCTGGTCTGGAGAATTCCATGAACTAGACCATGGGGTCACAAAGAGTTGGACATGACTAAGCGACTTTCACATCACACCAGATGGTCACTTTCATATTTTAGATCAGTCACTCAGATGGCAGTGTAAAGGGGGACTGGGGTGCCAGACAGAGGCACAGGGACAACACAGAGGCCTTCTGCATTTGCTGGGGTGATGAGATATGAAGCCAGACAGACAGTGATCAAGAGAAGGGCTAGCTAGCTATCTTCTATCTAGAAGGTTAATAGAAACAGTAACACACAGAGAAACTGCTGATGACTTCCTGTTCTGGAGGTATGGATGGAGAAGACAAATGGTCCTTGAAGCTTAATAAAGTCACACAGCTTTTAAGTGGGTCTCAGTGTACTGCTCTACCCCCAAACCCTTGGCGTGTTGTCCCACCAAATGTGTGCACGGCCTTGAGTGCTGAGGCCCCGGGAAATTCCAGTGGAGCCAGGAACACTGTGCACTTCTTAGGCATCGGTTCCTTTGTTGAGCTCTGCTTTGTTGAGTATGCCTTCCATTTCCTGCCAGACCTCTGTCTGTTGGACTGATGCTATCTTTACCCAAGTGAAGGTGATGAGTGAGCATTCAGTCCCACCTTCCTTGCTCATGGCTAGGGCTTGGGGGACGGAGTAGAAGTGGCACCTTTGAAGTCTTCACTTCCCTTTCATTCCTTCTCACTCTTCACATGTTTGCTTTTTCAGTCTTGCTTATTCTAAATAGTATCATAGGTGGTTCAGTGGTTAAGAATCTGCCTTCCAATGCAGGGGATGTGGGTTCAGTCCTGTATTGGGGAAGTAAGATCCTACATGCCGTGGGGGAACTAAGCCTCCATGAAGCAACTAGAGAAGCCCAGCACAGACAAAAACTAAATAAATAATAAAATAAATAAATAAACAGTGTCATAGAGGCCTGTTCCTGTTCTGCTTCTTCCTGTTCCTGTTCTTCGCTGGTTCGGCAGTCATCTAGGGCTGAACTTTGTAGCCTCTGGTTGTTAGAATCTTTGCGAGTTTGCAGCTGCCTTTTAAGGCATCTTCCCATTTCTCCCACCTTGTTTGGGGATTCCTCCCTGTGGTGACTTCCTGTTCTTGGTGTCTCCCATTCTGTGTTGACCTGCCATTTCTACATGGGACAGCCAGTATCTCTTTGCCCTAAGAATTTACTTCCACCCTGAGAATTGTTTACTAGCTTTTCCTGGGCCCCAGAGGGAACAGATAGGGTGGCATTTAGAGTCCATGATGGTGTTATCACGTTCAGTCTACAAAGCTGGGAGGGGCATAAACGTCAAGGCTAATGGACTCATGATCCTTGGAGCAAGAGTCAGCAGGGTCAGGCTAGAGGAAAGTGACGTGCAGCACATAAATGAGTCTTTGAAGCTGAAGTGAGAGCTGGAGGCTCAACATTGAATTTGACCTGTGGAGCTTAATCAGCATTTTCTCCAACCTGTGGTGTAGGAGGAAGTGGTTATGAACACAGGCTTCAGAATTACTCTGTCCCTGCTCAGTGTCAGGCTCTGACATTCGCCAGCTCTGTGACCTAGGTCCAGATGTTTACTCTGAGTCTCTCAGTCTCTGTGTGCCTCAGTTTCTATATCTGTAGAATGGGAATAATTGTAGTCCCTGCCTTATCTACTTTTTCAAGAATTAAATGAGATATCACAGGTAAGGCTGTACAGAGTGCTACCTGGGACACAATAGTTGCTAACATTTATTAAGTGCTTTTTATGTGCTGGGGTAAAAAACATTACACATTATTCTTCTTTGTCACACAGGGTTTGACAAAATTTCTTCTTAGAATTAGATTTGACTAATAAGAAGCTGCAAAGCAAAGAGGCTCCACACAGAACAGCATGTGTCCAATCACCTGGGGGGCTTGTTATACACACATTGCTGGGCTTCACCCCCGGAGTTTCAGATTCAATAGGATTACAGGGGTGTGAGTCTGAGAATTTGCATTTGTAACCAGCTGATATCAGTGCTGCTGGTTTGGGAACCAAACTTTGGAATACTCTGGTAGAGAGGTTTGTTGTTTAGTCACCAAGTCATGTCCTACTCTTTTTGACCCCATGGACTGTAGCCACCAGGCTCCTCTGTCCATGGGATTTCCCAGGCAAGAATATTGGAGTGGTTTCCTTCTTCAGGGGGTATTCCTGACCCAGGTATTGAACCCCAGCCTCCTGCTTGGCAGACAGATTTTTTACCACTGACCTATCAGGGCACAGAGGTTAAGTGGCCACATTTTGAAGTCAAAAAGATTCAGATTGGAAACTAAGTAGCTGGTAGTGTGGGGCCTTGGGCAAATTACTCTCTCTTTAAACTTCAGTTTCCTTATCTCCAATGTAAGTCTGATAACTAGGCTGTGTGAAGAGTTAAATTAGATGATACTATAGTTAGTGCATCATATGCATTAGCTATTGTTCCTATTCTGCTAAATTTTGAGCAATATCTTGGTCTTCTCTGTGCCTCTGCTTTCTAATCTATAAAGTGGAAACAATCATTGACTGATAGCATATGATGGGCGAAGGCACTCACTAAGATAATAGCCTGGAGTCAAACTTTAAGTAACACCCTAAAGATTAAACATGCAGTCTCTGGGACTTCCCTGATGGTCCAGTGATTAAGAATTCACCTTCTAACTCAGGGAATGTGGGTTTCATCCCTGGTCCGACTCATTAGAAAAGACCCTGATGCTAGAAAAGACTTAGGGCAGGAGGAGAAGGGGACGACAGAGGATGAGATGGTTGGATGGCATCACCGACTCAATGGACATGAGTTTGAGCAAACTCTGGGAGATGGTGAAGGATAGGGAAAGCTGGGGTGCTGCAGTCAATGGGACTGCAAGGAATCAGACACGACTGAGCCACTGAACAATAACAGGGAACTAAGATCCCCCATGCCCTGGAGCAACTAAGCCCAGCACACCACAACGAAGACCTAGCACAGCAAAGAAAAGAACAAAAACAAAAGCGAAAAAAATGAAGTCCCCGTCTATAGCACTTTAAACAGAACTTAGAATGTCTTCCTCTTAAATGAGAAAATCGTCTGTTACTGCAAGGGGTCTAAGACTCCCAATGGCACCTTCATAGCTCTCACCTTTCACTTTACTTTTGCTGTCTTCCTCCCAGTTTTCCACCAGTGTCGGCTCATTCATGTTACTTCTCTTCTATCCTGGTTCATCTTTGTTTATTGCTGATGTAGTATTCTTCGCAGGTAGACAGTTGTTGACCCCACCCTTCTGCCCCTCCTACCCCTCCCACTCCCTGACCTGTCATCTGTCATGAATGGGGAAGGAGTACCTACTTGGGTGAAGACTGGATCAGGGGTCATTGGAAAGTTCTTTAGGAATGAAATATGGCTTGAATCTTTAATTTCTGACTCCTACAAGTGGTATTTTCTGATGGGGGTTAGATTTAGGAATGCTCCCAAGCTTCTGAACTTCTCCTCTTTAAACGCCCTTTGTTTCTATAGTTGTCTTGTCAGCTTTTTGTTTTTACTTTTTTTTTTTTTATTTACCTTAGCTCCTTGGCAAACCCTAAGACACAGAAACTTCTTGGCCACCAACAGCTAGCAGCAGGGTCACAGAGACAGGAAACATATTTCATTGTTAGTTCTTTTTTAAAGACTGAAATAGATGCCAAGTTTCTTCCTGGGGTCAAGAGCTCCAAGAGCAAAATAACTTAATATTAAGATACTCTACACAAAGGTTCTTATATCATTACAATAAACCCCAGGATAAAAAGGGCAAGCCTTATTTAGATCAACAGTTCTCTAAAATAATGATACAATATTCTTTCAGAGATGTTGGGTTGGGGAGATATTTTAGTTAAGCCTGGCCTTTGGCAAGTGTTAACTCCTACACAGAACCATCCCTGCATGGTTTTCTCTATTACTCAAGCTTGAATTTTACCAGTTAATTTTGATCCTTGTATTATGAATGCTCCTTTTACTGGCAACATCAAAAGCTTTGCCAATTCTTTCCAAATCTAGTGGTAGAAATTTTTTGGGTTTTAGGTGGTTTGATTTAATCAGCTTTAATAAAAAATGTTTTATAATAGTATTATGTTTTTTAAAAAGCATGTTTTTCTCCTTTTCTGTTCAATGGTACTTCAGCTTTAAGATGGTGATGACTTTTGCTAAGGTATGACTCTAAAACATAGTCTGAGATTTGTTTGGCAAATGAGTGTCTCCAAACATACAAAATTAAAGGAATAATCACATAAAATGTTGAAAGTTCCACTGAGGGTTCTGTCTCAGTGTGCAAGATGGCAGTTACATGCCCCGGATCTGAGAATCATTCTTCTTCATTTTTTTCTATATTTACAGTTAGGCAGGTCCACCCCCACAAGTGATAGGAAGATAGGATTTGGTTCTAGCGTTGTCCTATTTTGCTCTATCATCTTAAACTTGGTCTTGGTTTCCATCATTGTCCATCCTAAAGTGGCCCTTTCAGTTCTAACACTTCATGATTGTGGAGGATACTCCAGCAGAATTAATAAGTGATAATTTCATATGGTCATATTCCCTTTTCCTTTAGGAGTAAATTCCATCAAACAAACAGCTACTTTGGGAAAAACAAGGTCAAGCCTCAGAGGTCCAATTATTTTTGCTAACTCAATTTGAATCCAGAAATTGTTTCAAAACGAAGGATGGATTTGATTTAATGGTTTTACATGTAAATCTGTTATGGTACTTTTTTTTAAAAAATGAAGATTTCTGTAAGTAAGTTGTAGAAAAATGAAACACTGGAGTTGTGAAAGAGTGAGTTTTTCAACTGAAATATGAAAAAGTAAAAAAAAGGCAAAATAATGATTCTGGAAATAGACACAGCAGCTCTTAACCAAATGTCACACCACCCGCTTATGTGTGAAGTGCCTCTGAAGGGCTCAGGGGATCCAGCTGGGGCAGCGCCTCTGAGAATACACAGACACTGTTGGTGATAGATGACATTTTGGTTAGCAACGAATTAGAGAACTGAAACCAAGAATTTAGCTGGAGACAGTCAACCAGTATGTTCGCGATACCCTAGGTAACCAACCAGGCTTTCACAGGAGCAAAGGTTACAACAACCAAGTTCTTCATGATAATGGCTTGCAAGATTTTTCTCATTTAGAAGCAGTCACTTCTGACCTTTCTCCTGAGCAGTCAGATGACAGAAACTGATGAGATACAGGCAAATAGAAGACAGAACGCTTGCCTTCAACAAATAGCAGTTTTATTCACTAGTGGGAAGGTGTTTATGACACTATATAGATTGTTTTTGACCACAGTTACAGTATGAAAATATATTAAGCAAATACATAAATTAAATACAAGGACTATGGAAGTGCTTTCTTTAAACAGAGTTGGTTAGAAAACACAACAGTGTGGAGAGGTATTATCATAAGAAAAAACCAGAACCATCGACTGCCATTTTAAATGACTAGATTTGCAGAGAAAGAATACATAATATAAAAAACATAAAAAGTGCTCTATTAAAGAATATAACACGTTCAGTTGCTAGATGTATTTGCCTTATTTATTTAAGCTTCACACAAATCAAGGAACAGCCAGATGAGGCTCCATGAACACTAGCATTATTAGATACTGACTACCTAAATACCCAAAGTATTGGGCCAGGAGCAATTTCCACTCAAAAGGTATATGTTGAATGTCTATGAGTTGTGTACTAATTTCTATTAGGTGGGAGTATAAAAGAGATCAAAGACTTGGTTCTTATCCTTGCAGAATTGATAAGCCGGATGGGTCCTACCTGGGAAACTAGAGATTGAGGACCCTTCAGGCCAGAACTTTGGTGCACCTGGTTGTCAGGGTGTTTGAGATTGGGAGATTTCACGAAGGCCACTGGAGACTCTCACTTCAGCTTGCAGGGGAAAGCCACCCAACTCTATGACACTCCGAAAGCCACAGCTGTGTATTCTCCTTTCTGTGCGAAGGCTTACTTGCTCACTCACAAGCTGTTATGAAAACACAACATCTCCAACATAACAGAAAGCTTACTCTTAGGATGAAGATAGTTTTTCTTAAAAGAAATTACTTACTGCAGAAAACAGCCATAACTAACCTTTCTTGTGAATATTCTAGAAGAAACATACTACTTTTGTCTGACATTATTCACCATTTCAACAGCTTCTTTTGATATCTTACATAAGATCATGTACATTGGCATATAGGTTACAAAAATCATTTTTGGTAGGTCTGTTAATAGAGCTTTTATTTCCATTACATAAGCCTTTATTTTAGGAGCATTCACCAACCATTCTCTTATGTCATGAATGCATCTATATAGACAATCTTTAAACAAAAATAAAATGCCTTATTTTTGTGTCATATATTTATTCCTAGGGAGCCTCCCTACAAGTCAAGAGTAGTCTTTTAGTCAAAAACATTTCCATTGCTAGAAACATTTTTAGAACAGAACAGATTTTTGCTATTATCATGGCTGCATTAAATGTTACCCTGCATTTTAAGTAAAATGGCCAAACATTTCAAAGGTACCGTCCACTAAAAGAATCTAAGGTAGTGTGTTCAGAATTCCAAACTCAGTTTCGTCAAACACCTGGTAAATTCACAAAATGATGTAGCTTAATCAGCTACATCATCTGGCCAACATAGTCAAAGTGATATCCTTCAAAGGATAATGCATCTTAAGCATATGACATCCCCAAGAAACAGTCTGGACACAAAAGGAATGCTGTTTCTTCTTTCTAATGATGTCTACTTAGATACCCTCTTTTCAAATATTTTTCCTTCTTTGTATTATTTCACTCATTTTCTGCAGTCATGGTTTATAGATTTTCCCTTGAGTGAAATAATCTTTGAATACTTGATATGATTTGGAATCTCAGATTAAAAATACTCTGAACCTTAACAGAACATTTGGGCTGATAATAGCCTTTTCCACTCTGTCTCTTCTGGAATGAGGTACCTTTGAAGCCTTGTTCATAGCCACTTCCAGGAGGATCAGCCATTCCTTTTTGCCACTCTGTTGTGAGTCATCAATTACTTCCATTTCCCCAATGAAATGGAACGTGGAAAGTCCTTGAACTGTTACATCAAACAAGCAGCTTATTACCTATTTTTTTCCCCATCAGGTCAGATTTTGTCTGGCTCATGTGTGTGAACTAATACTCTAGAGCACCCCAGAGTTGGTGCTTAGATTCTGCTACTTGCTGTTATTCAGATCTGGCAGATCTGACTTTAGGATTCCAACCATAGAGACCCAGAAGCCTAAGTGAATGAGAATTTACTGCATAGTCGACAATTTTCTTCCAAGAGAAAGGAGAGTGTTTAAATACAAGAACCTGGATCCTGAGACACTAGAAGAATCAGAGTGTGAAGTAAAAGATGTGAAGCCTATTTTTGTATTGCTGGGCATCTGCTTAGTGGTTTCATATTATTTTCAAATATCATTTTGGGCTTTCTTCCAAGAGATAATAAAATTAATTAAAGACCCTACCAAATAAAACTGTCCCCAATATATTGTGTGTTGTGGCCATTTTAGTGTTCAAAAGTGAAATCATTATCATCTCTTCTAAAATGTGGAGCCAGAAAAGACTATGACATACCAGTGGGTATGAGGAGATAAGATGAACGGAAAATAAAATCACCTTCTACTGGGAAAGCAAACATATTCCAAAGGGAGAAGGGGAAGTGTAGTGAAAAAGAGGGGTTTGGGAGTGTGAAGTGCTGCTGAATTTCTTAGGACAAGTGCAGACCCAGACAGGGAGAGGAGCCTTAGAAAAATCTGACTCAAGAGCTGAAAAACTGGCTGCTATCCAGAAAAGACAGAATAGTACGAAATTGATTTAATGAGTAGAGATTAAAGGAGTTAATTATAAAGGACTTGGATAAATAATTATTAATATGCAAGACAGGAACCTTCCAAGATTTGATAGCTCAAAAGCACTTTGAAGGCTTGATGATTAAAGAGTACTGCACAGGTGCACAGCCAGGATGCCCAGCGCGACAGGAAGTGGAGGGTTTACCAAGTCATAACACATGACGGGATTAAATTAATTGAGCTGAATGTCAAGGAAACCTGTTTTTCCTCCTCCTAAATTTAATAAATAGATCAACTAGATTATGTATTTAGTCTTTGATGGTGGTGGGAGGGAAGACAGTGAAATATTTGTTGCTAAGGAGATTTAAAATTAGACAGGTGGAGGGTAGAAATAAATTTGTCCTGCATTAGACTAAAAGAACATACAGTTTTCCCTTGTCATGTCCATTTCCATAACTCTGATTCCACCCCAGATATGCCAGGGTATGTACTGTGACAGCCGTGTAGGTTTGTTTTGGTTTTAATTCTTGATCTGTGCAATGAATTGCTTTCTTTCTCTTTTTGGTCCAGAGATTTGCTAGAGAAGCAGAATCAGCACTTGCCAGTTTGTGGCCCAAGGAAGGCTGCCACTGCACTGCTTCTGGGTAATGTCACTGCCTTGCTGAGGCCCTCTTTCAGGTTTAATTGAAAATAGTAACAACAATCCCACCATTATCACTGTGATGTATTCTCTTTATTGAATAGAAGTGTGTAGTTTCTAGGACAGTGCCTAGCAAGTTGCAGGCACTTACACTTTTCTAAATGAGTGAGAAGCCAAAAATGAATTTCTTTCCATGTAGTTGAATGTGCTTCGTACCCAGTGATGTTGGCTTAAAATTCTGGTTTTTTAAAATTTATTGCTTTTTCTTATTAATACAGGGAAAGTTATGCCTAATAGACATATCATCTCATATATCTCTGATCTTTATTTTCTCCCCAATGGTACCTCTGCCACACTTACATGTATGTTGTTCCTTTTCATTTCTAGAAGAGCCGTCTGGTTTCCTGAAACAGGATCAGACTCTAACACTGTCATTTCACAAGGCACTGAGTATGATAACACTTGTGAAGATTTGGAATCCTCTTCCCATTCATTCTTATAAAGGTTTTTCCTGTTTCCACAAACTTCAAGAAGCCCTGGAAATTTTTCCAGTTTGGGTGTAGCCTTAATTTACTACAACTATATTAGGTATATTTAATGCTTTTTCCACTTACTATGGCAATTATACCCATTATAGTACTTATGGGGCTCTACAGTTTGTAGCAAAAAATGTATATTTTGAAAAGATACATACTCTTTCTGCAAATGAAGCTATGAGACCAACAACCTGGATCTCTAAATCTTAAATTTATTACAGAGAAATTTGCAGTGAGAAAAAGGCAAACATTCCCGACTCATCTCTCAGGTAGCCATGATGATACCATACAGGTGTGTTTCAAATTTTCTCCAGGAAGACCCTTGGAACTGGACCTTGGAGAGAGCAATGCTCACTTTTTGACTCACTGAAATTTGTGATAGTCAAAATGGGTCAACTTGACAGAGCATGAGTGCCTTTTATATCAAATGCAACTGAAGGTGACTACTTGATATTTTGACCTCAATGATTTACTAAAAAAAAGTGTCTGAGAAATGTTATACTAGGCACCGCTGAATTTTTGTTTCAGTATTTTTTTAAATTAGTGATATATGATGTTTGTAGATATTTCTCTAGAGGTATTAACATTAGGCCCTTTGATCAGTAGCATAATACGTCACCACAATCTTCTTTTAATGGGAAATCCAAGTATGACCAGTGTGATTTTGACTTTTCCAGGAGTGCAGCCTCCTAGCAATGAGACAAAGATGAGTGTGTGTCCATTGGCCAAAACACACATCCCACTGTGGGATGCATGCTCACAGAGCACACTGTGGATGCAGTGGAACAGTCTCCCATGGCTGCAGATGGCGCTTTGCATGTTGACTGTGTTTCCAGTCAGGGGAGCAGGTGGCACACTTCTGGATAAGAGGCATTCATCACTTCTGTTCTGGTCGTTCTCTCTCAGAACCCTCAGCCTGGCAGCCTGGACTTGCCTTGCAAGTTACATGGCCCCTAAGCTGACCACGCTGGCTTGGAGCTCTGGCAGGACAAAGGGGAGACACTAACCAGGAGGCACAAACACCTACTTCAGCTTTGGTGCTACTTAATCTCATCTCTTCAACCCTTTCTTTTGATTGTTATATTATTACATTGTTACACACATGAATTGCTTTTGGATCATCTTTGGGTCCCAGCAATGCCCTCAAACCAGCTGTACTCTCTGTTCTCTCCAGCCCTGCCCTGTATCCTACCCAGTAGGTATCAAAACTGGTAAAAAACCATGGCCTAGGGGATCACCCCTGCAACCACCTCCATCCACTTTTTACCACTTGTCCTGTTATACAGGTTGAATTAGTTTAGGTAGAACAAGCCATGAACACTTTGGTGTGGAAAAATAGTATTATATAAAGCTTAATATTAAACATTATGAAAAATACATATTTACAGAAGAAACTACAAATTACAACTATGTACAATAATATCTGTTACCTTTAAATTACATAAAATCTTTAAAATTCTCCAGATTAATAAATTATACATAATATCAACAGAAATAGCTGGCACCTCCATAGGGCATGAAGCAAGTTTTGTTTTTTTTTAAATAAAATCACACAGTGAATAGTTTTGATCCAGGAGATCTTCGGGTGCATTCTCAATGCCTTGAATAGCCCGAATCTGAAAGGAAAGACACTGGAATTAGAGGCTGTAGCAGGGTATGTCATAGTTGTTTGTTCTATTTATGAAAATGACGAATGGCAAAGACTAGCAGAAATGACGGAAACTCAATATGGTTTACGATGAGACCATCCCTGTGGGGACCAGGTCACTGCATTCAGGATTGTAGATTACTAGAACTAGAAAAGACTAGTGATTCCAGTCAAACCCTCTGGTTTTCCAGATGAGCTCACAGGCCCAGAGTGGTTCAGAAATTCACTCAGGGTTACACGGCTTGTGAATGCTAGCTAGTTCCAGAGCTAGGACCTGAATCCTAACTTTCAGATGCCTGAAGCTAACCATACCATAATTAGCTTCCTTTAAGCGCACCCAAGATCACACTAAAAAAAGACCCTTAAACAAGCCAAAACAAGACAAGGAAACTCCAAGATCCCCCAGAGCTTCCTCCATCCTGGGCTTCTTAAAGAATCTCACATGCAAAACCTATTAATTTACTCTCCTGATAAATTAGGGGGTAATTATTTACAAAACAAAAGGATTATCTGATTTACAAAGAATTCCTTTAAATAGCAGCCCTCTCATGTATGTGTGTTTTACAGATTATTAACTATTTAATATATTTAAATAACTATTTAATATATATTTAATATATTGGCTAGGTGGGTGGGTACAGAGGGTACAGAGAACTAAATAAAACTGAAGAGCATTTTGAAATGGAGATAAAAGAGCTCTGAAATAATGTTTATCCAAAAGAAAAAAAAAGATCTATGGGTAGACATTGGTCCATGTGGCAAGAAATTGAAACTTACGCTAACAACCACATGAATGAACAAATCCACCACCAGTCAAGCCTTCAGATGAGTATAGCCCTGGCCATTCAGATGAGTATAACCCCAGCCAATGTCTTGACTTATGACAGACCCAGGACCAGACCACTCAGCTAAGCCCCTTCCAAATTCCTGATCTACAGAAACTATGACATAATAAATGTAGAGGTCAGCTGATAAGTTTTGAGGTAATTTGTTAGCTGGAAATAAATTACAATGTAACTTCAAATTTGCAATTAGCCAGTGTGATAAAATAGATTTTAATGATGGTCCTGAGTAGGAAAAAGCAGACCCTTCACATGTCAATTAATTATTGTCTGATCAAAGCAGTGCCTTACAAAGTTTATACATTTTCTTCTACTGAATTTTTCTTTTAAAAATTACATGTTACATGCTTGTTCTATAAAATTCAGAAATAGCATAAAATGGAAGAAAAATGATATGTTATTTTACTGCTCAGAGAAATTTTCTTTAATACTGTGATATATTTCTTTATTTTTCTCTGGCTTCCCGGGTGGCTCAGTGGTAAACAATCTGTCTACCAATGCAGGAGACACAGGAGACACGGTTTCGATCCCTGCATCGGGAAATCTCCTCAAGGAGAAAAGGGCAACTCACTCCAGTATTCCTGCCTGAAAAATCCCATGGACAGAGGAGCCTGGTGGGCTGCAGTCCACAAGGTCACAAAGAGTCGGACGCGACCAAGTGACTGAGCATGCATATTTCTCTCCAGTCTTTTTTTTTTCTCCTCTATGTGCTGTTTTTGTTTGTTTAACATTCTGCATTTCTTACTTATTTATGAGAAAATCTATACTATTATAATATCCTTAAAAATATTCTTAATGACTGCATTGTGTTCTACTCAGTGAATGCACCACGGTATGCTTAGTCCTCCACTGTTGAACATTTATGTTTTTTTCACTCAGACCTTTAACTATGAAAAGCTTCACACATAAAGCTTTTTCAGTACTTAGGGTGATAATAGAAATACTGGATGACAAGAACATAATAAGGACCTTCATACATATGGCCAAGTTCTTCTCCAATGGGATTTTACAATTTGAACTCCCAGTTGCTATTTCAAAGCATCCTCTTTAGTAGTAAGCCTTATTCCTTAGAAATATTAAGCCGAGTCCTGAACAGAGGGCACTCCAAGCCTAGGAGGAGAGACCACGTGAAACCTGTGCACCACCAGGGGGGTTCCCTCCCCACTCAGCCTCTCTTCCTTGTTGCCACTTTTTGAGGGCATTTCCCTCAAACCTTTGGGGAGAAGAAATGATCAATGCGTGTTGGGAAAGCTTGAGGTTTTTAATGGCTTCCAGATAGACTGTATTTTGCTAAATAAACTTATAAAGTAGTGCAATAAGCTCCTACCTCTGTGATACTCTGGATTCACATTTTCGTAGATTGGAAACAAAGGGTTTTCTTGTTCACTCCGTAACTTCCTTGCTCTGAGAACATCTCTTACACACTGATGTAGGTACACATACTGACACTACGAAAAAGCAGAAGACATGTCAGAGGAAGGCAAATTCTCAAGCATAAGAAAGTTAAGGAAAACTACTATATATAAAATAGATAACTAATAAGGACCTACTGTATTAAGCATAGGGAACTCTTCCCAATACTCTGTAATGTCCTATATGAGAAGAAATCTAAAAAACAGTGGATATGTCTATACGTATAATTGATTTGCTTTGCTATACACCTGAACTTAATACAATAGTTGTAAATCAACTGTACTCCAATAAAATTGTTTTTTAAAAAAATTTTCAAAACACAAGATACTTATAAAAAAGAAAGAAAGACAAGGGACTCTCTCCAAACCTCAACAGTAATGGGATTCTATAATGGTTAGCAAATTTCATGATAACCCTTCACTAACCTCAGATATGCAGATGACACCACCCTTATGGCAGAAAGTGAAGAGGAACTAAAAAGCCTCTTGATGAAAGTGAAAGAGGAGAGTGAAAAAGTTGGCTTAAAGCTCAACATTCAGAAAATGAAGATCATGGCATCTGGTCCCATCACTTCATGGCAAATAGACGGGGAAACAGTAGAAACATTGTCAGACTTTATTTTTTTGGGCTCCAAAATCACTTCAGATGGTGACTGTAGCCATGAAATTAAAAGACGCTTACTCCTTGGAAGGAAAGTTATGACCAACCTAGATAGCATATTGAAAAGCAGAGACATTACTTTGCCAACAAAGGTCCATCTAGTCAAGGCTATGGTTTTTCCTGTGGTCATGTATGGATGTGAGAGTTGGACTGTGAAGAAAGCTGAGTGCCGAAGAATTGATGCTGTTGAACTGTGGTGTTGGAGAAGACTCTTGAGAGTCCCTTGGACTGCAAGGAGATCCAACCAGTCCATTCTGAAGGAGATCAGCCCTGGTCGTTCATTGGAAAGACTGATGCTAAAGCTGAAACTCCAATACTTTGGCCACCTGATGCAAAGAGTTGACTCATTGGAAAAGACTGATGCTGGGATGGATTGGGGGCAGGAGGAGAAGGGGACGACAGAGGATGAGATGGCTGGATGGCATCACCGACTTGATGGACATGAGTTTGGGTGAACTCCGGGAGTTGGTGATGGACAGGGAGGCCTGGAGTGCTGCAATTCATGGGGTTGCAAAGAGTTGGACACGACTGAGTGACTGAACTGAACTGAATGGCTTCTAGTATGTAGAAGAGTGACTACTTTCCCTTACCACAGAGAAGAGGATGAAAAGGGGCAGAAAGGCAGTGTTTATTCATCTTTTTTAGGTACATGCATATTTAGAATATGTCCTATGAGGGCCAACAACTATGTCTGACCATAGTAGGTCCTCCACAAATAGTTATTGAATATACAAAATTAATGCCAAACACTGTGCTATGCATTTTATATGAATTATCTCATTTAATTACTTTGACAACCTCATATAGTAGATATAATGATCCATATGAATAGAAACTAAGAGAAGATAAGTAACTTCTCCAAGGTCACACAGCTAAGAAATGAGATCCTAGGATTTAACCCAGGTATGTGAGCCCAAACTTCGTACTTTTTTCATTACATCAATTTTCTTAGATGAAACCTAAAATCATTGCATTATTGAATGTGAAAATAATGTCACTGCATACCGTGTTGTTTCATTCTTTGTGGTGGGGGTGGTGTGGTGAGAAAAAAGAGGTTGTACAATAGATGTGCATATCTTGGTTCTCAGTATCTGAGTCTGAGTCATTAAAGAATCTCAAAGATGTTGGCTTACTGCAGAAAACCATAGAGGCTTTGTGGTTGTTCAGTCACTAAGTCATGTCCAACTCTTTGTGACCTTCTGAATTGTAGAATGCCATGCTTCCCTGTCCTTCACCATCTCCTGGAGTTTGCTCAAACTCGTGTCCATTGAGTCAGTGATGCTATCCAACCATCTCATCTTCTGCTGCCCCCTTCTCTTCCTGCCCTAAGTCTTTCCCAGCTTCAGGATCTTTTCTAGTGAGTCAGGTCTTAGCATCAGGTGACCAAAGTTTTGGAGCTTCAGGTTCAGCACAAGTCATTCCAATGAATATTCAGGGTTGATTTCCTTTAGGATTGACTGGTTTGATCTCCTTGCTGTGGGACTCTCAAAAGTCTTCTCCAGCACCACAATTTGAAAACATCATTTCTTCAGTGCTCAGCCTTCTTTATGGTCCAACTCTCACATCCATACATGACTACTGGAAAAACCATAGCTTTGACTATATGGACTTATGTCAGCAAAGTAATGTCTCTGTTTCTTAATACACTGTCTAGGTTTGTCATAGCTTTTCTTTCAAGGAGTAAGTGTCTTAATTTTGTGGTTGCAGTACCATTCACAGTGATTTTGGAGCCCAAGAAAATGAAATCTGTCACCGCTTCCACTGTTTCCCTATCTATTTGCCATGAAGTGAGGGGACCGGATGCCATGATCTTTTGTTTTTTGAATGTTGAATTTTAAGCCAGCTTTTCACTTCCCTCTTTCAACTTCATTAAGAAGGCTTACACAGTGAGAGTAGCCCCACCTGTTACCTATCTGGGAACTACTTTTTTTTTTTTTGCTGTCTCTTTGGAGAAGTTGTGTTCTCCTTTGTGCAGTTTTTTAAAAAAAAATTTAGATGTTGGAAATGCTTAAATTCTTTACAAATACAGTGACATTTTGAAATATTTTTATTCACAGTCTGCTGATAATGGTTCTGTTTAAAGAGATAAGAATTCTTATAGTTCAAATTTCTAATCTGCTTTGACATGTTTCCTTGGGTCAGAATTTGAGCAAGAAGTTAGCCAAATGTAATGCCTAAAGTGAGTTATAAAGAACAAGACAAAATTAGATTTCAGCCAAATTTTAAGCCAGGAAATTTGGTCATATATCAGATTATTTTCATAAAAAGAGTCATGGAGCAATTCAGCACATTGTCATTTCAACCTGTATGAAAGCAAGTAAAACGTACTGGGTTGGCCTAAATGTTTGTTTGGGTTTTCCATTAAATGTTATGAAAAAACCCAAACAAACTTTTTTGCCAACCCAATGATTATGTTTGTGTGAGAAAGTGACAGACTTTGTGTTGCTCTGAAGCCTAATCGGACTCTTCTAGGTTGGAAAAGCAAATGGTCTCCTCTGGATGTCTGTCTGTGCCATTGACCAGGGCACAATGATATGGGTTGGTTGTTAGTGCCCTGAATCACCATTTGGGTACAGGAGCATGGTGCAGCTTGTCTGCGGTTTAGAAACTACCTTTGAAACAGAAACAAATATGGAAGAGTCAGTGTTTCGGTGACCAAAAGGACACCATAGAGACCTTCACTGACCATAGAAGCTCAGCCATAAGCAGCTAAACACGTGCACTGGCTCCTTTCCTTACTACCAACCAAGCTGTGTGATCAGGGAATGAATGTGCAATGTTAGCGCTCGGCCTTGGGCTCTCCTCCTGACACAGTACTCCTCAGACGAGGACTCTGGGCTTTCGGTCTGCCACCAGTTGGGATAGGGATCTATCACCACCACTAGACAGGGATCTCAGTTTCTGCATCTGTAAAATAAGGAGGCAAGGGTCTCTTCTACAGCTAACTTCTTTTGACCATTAAAGATTTGTATTAGATTTTGTATTGCTGTCAATTAGATGGATATCGAAAAACATTCCTGGATTCTATGTTTAAGGTGATCCATGTGGTCAGTTTTAGAGTATTTTCAAGGTTTGAGACACAAAGGGAGACTATAAATCTGTCTTCATCAATGATCTTTAAAAGTGGACAGGTATTTATTTTTATGTGTTGGCACTAGGCATTATCCCTGGGTGCATGGTCATCTACTCAAGGGAACTCATCATGTAGGTCTGGTATAATCATTAGATTAGAACGTTTCAGAGAAACAAACCAATCAGAAGTGACGTCTGTGTTAATATTAATAACTATTCTCTGCAATTCTGCTCACAAACTCAGCTTACTTGTTATGAGTATCTTATGATCTTGAAAACTTGAGAAGGGTACTCTCCTGAAAATGATTGTTTGTACAGGCAGTCATTTTCTTCATCTTGAAAACTACCAGATTAGAGACTGACACTTCCCTCATTCCTCCCATCCAAAGCATAAATCACATTTTCAATTCTAATGGGATATTAAATGAGTTTGGGACCTTGGAGTTTGGCTGTGAATGAGTTCTCGTATGCTATGCCTTATTAATAAGTTTTTCAACAATGATCTACTCTGGGCTTTGAAACCAGTTAATATTCATTAATTTGCTTTGTCTTAAATATAAATTCTTCTTTTCCCAACAGAATACCCCTTTGAAAATGATTACTCCTAAAACCTTTCAGATTTTTAATGTGCTCCCCACTTTATTCTTAATGAAAAGTAGATGAAGTCTAATGTATGAATTTCACATCATAAAAGCTCATTTCCCCCCCTCTGTCCAGCAAGCTGGTGAAGCCTTAGTTCCATTCAATTTCACCAATATCTGTAGTATGAGATAATATTTATAGGATTGTACTTAGAGCCTTTCATGGTCTCTAAGTGTACAGTTTAGCAGAAGGGCAGGTATGTGAACAAGTAAGGTGATGAACATAAGACAGAATTGTTTATAAAGCTTCATACATGAGAAGAAGCCATCAGGTTCACTTTTGGAGGAGGAAAATATAGATCTAGAAAGAAAAGGTGACATTTGTTAAGAATTTGAGCAAAGAAATAGGACATTCCAAATGATATAAATAACACAAAAGTGTACATATATTCTGGAAACTGTGAGCGGTCTAGTGTAGTTAAAAGGTAGGGTGCATAAGTCATGGGAAACTCCCAGGAGAATCCCCCAAATGTGCACTGAGTCCCACAACATTCCACTGTTTCCTCCTCAGGGGAAGCAGATGACATTGACAGATGGTGACTATCAGCTCTTTTTCCTTAACAAGAGCATTTTAATGTCTCTCTCAGAATCAGGCAGGAAACATGCCCCAAGTTAGGCTAAAAGGAGGAGGGTCACACTCACAAATCCCTTGTCTAATGTCTCCTGTTTAGAGGCCTTTGCTCTTTAATATATTGATCAAAACTTGTGAAGCCCACACCCCTTTGTCTCCCAAATAAAGCAGAATAAAGTTGATGCTGACTCTCTCTGTGGACCCAGAAAAGAAATACAAGGGATGTCAGAATGTCCTTTTTCTTTGGCTGGAATCATCACCCTCGGGCTCAGCAGCTCAGCTGTGGCTTGCATCCCTCTGCCCTCACTCTCAGGTCCAAGTAAGCGATATTGGGACTGAGTGTCTGAGACTGTAGCAGGAGCCCACCTTCAGCAGAGCCTTAAAGCAAGACAGATAATGTCTGGATATTGCTTGGGATTTTGTTTGATAGAGAAAAAAGGAAAGAGAAAATTTCTATCTTATTGAAATCTTTATTCAACATGATCAAAAGAATCACTGATTCTGGACCAGAGAGGGAAACCTTCCTTAATTTTGGCAGACCCTAAGAGAGTGGGGGTGGGTGGCATTATGACATGAAACCGGGGAAGTAAGTTGGAGCCAGGTTCTGAAGAACTTGAAAATCATTTTAAAGCAATGAAGAGTTTTCCATAATTTTTATGCAGGGAGCTGACACAGTGACAGAGCACTTTGTTGGTGGCAGTGGTGATAAAGAGCTGTTTGAGCAGAAGCTGGGGGCAGGAGAGCCATGAGCAGGCTACTGTGAAGGCTCACTGAGAGGTGATAAAGGGCCAGGCAAGGGCAGAGAGTCTAGAACAAGGAGAAAGATGCTGGGTAGAATGGACAGGGCTTAATGATTGCTTGAATGTGTCTCTGGGAACAGTCAGATCCCCAGTCTGGGCAAACAAGTGAAGGTCAAGATGAATGGCAATCACCTGAAACTAAAAGAAGAAACAGCAGAAGTGCTTCTGTTGTTTGTTTTTTTAAAAAAATGAATAATGAATTTGGTTTTGTGTTGGAGATGCGATGACTATAAGACTTTCTGGTGGAACTGTCCATGAAGCAGGTACTTGAATGCTGGGGAAGGAGAATGAGATCTGGGAGATGTGAGCAGGTATGTGGTTCCTGAAGCCATGGGAATGGAAGAAATATGAAGAATGAAGATGGGGAGAAATAAGAGTAGGGCCTTGAGTAGAGACTCTTGGGAACTTGAACACTGAAAAGTCAGGCTAAAGAATAAGAATCACAGAATCCCCAGAGAGGTTAGGAGGAGGAAGGGGAAATAATAGGTAAAAGAGGAGTTATGTCCAAGGAGGAAGAGGGAAAGCTTTGGTACATTATGTTGCCCCTGCCCTGGATGTCAGCCAGTGATATTTATAGTGGGGTGGGGTTGCCTGTTCTTTGCCAAAATGCATCTCCATAGTTCTGGGCAGGTGTACAGAAGTGATACATGGCCCAAGAAGCCTCTAAAAATAGCTATGGAGCCTGAGCCCTCTATCCCCAACACCTCTTAAGATGATTTATAATGTGATGATCTCCTCCTCCCCAAATCACAATTAAGTATGGCTTAACTGGACATGGAACAACAGACTGGTTTCAAATAGGAAAAGGAGTACGTCAGGGCTGTATATTGTCACCCTGCTTATTTAACTTATATGCAGAGTACATCATGAGAAATGCTGGGCTGGAAGAAGCATAAGCTGGAATCAAGAGAAATATCAACAACCTCAGATATTCAGATGACATCACCCTTATGGCAGAAAGTGAAGAGGAACTAAAAAGCCTCTTGATGAAAGTGAAAGAGGAGAGTGAAAAAGTTGGCTTAAAGCTCAACATTCAGAAAACGAAGATCATGGCATCTGGTCCCATCACTTCATGGCAAATAGATGGGGAAACAGTGGAAACAGTGTCAGACTTTATTTTTTTGGGCTCCAAAATCACTGCAGATGGTGACTGTAGCCATGAAATTAAAAGACGCTTACTCCTTGGAAGGAAAGTTATGACCAACCTAGATAGCATATTGAAAAGCAGAGACATTACTTTGCCAACAAAGGTCCGTCTAGTTAAGGCTATGGTTTTTCCTGTGGTCATGTATGGATGTGAGAGTTGGACTGTGAAGAAAGTTGAGCACTGAAGAATTGATACTTTTGAACTGTGGTGTTGGAGAAGACTCTTGAGAGTCCCTTGGACTGCAAGGAGATCCAAACAGTCCATTCTGAAGATCAGCCCTGGGTGTTCATTGGAAGGACTGTTGCTAAAGCTGAAACTCCAATACTTTGGCCACCTGATGCGAAGAGTTGACTCATTGGAAAAGACTCTGATGTTGGAAGGGATTGGGGGCAGGAGGAGAAGGGGACGACAGAGGATGAGATGGCTGGATGGCATCACCGACTCGATGGACATGAGTTTGGGTGAACTCCAGGAGTTGGTGATGGACAGGGAGGCCTGGAGTGCTGCAGTTCATGGGGTCGCAAAGAGTTGGACATGATTGAGTGACTGAACTGAACTGAACTGAGTTTTTGAAAATGAAAACAAATTTGTAAATTGATGCCTTGACTTTTTAGCAACATGACTGTAGGATATTTGTTCATTTAATAGATTTTAAAAGAATATTGAGGCTAGAGCAAAGGAAACAAATTCCTACCCTCTAAGAACATGTAGTCTTGTACAGAAAGTTGAAGGAAAAGAATTATTATATAATGTGATGTAATTCTACAACACTTAATGAAAGAACAGAACTAGACAGTGGTCATCAGTGGTTGCCCAAACCATTAAGTGAAAGGCTGATTGGAAATGTTATAGTGGATGGTCATTGTCAGTTTCATCAGTATAAGGAAGAGACACAAACAGGAAGTGCCTCCTGATGTGATGCAACAGGAAGTACTCAGTACCACCCATGAAGCATATGATGGTAAAAAGGATCTGAGACTTAATTAAGCCTCTAGATCCAATGAACTGCTGACAAAAATAATGGAAAATAGAGGATTATATCACCTTACATTATGAAAAATAGAATACATTATGAAAAAGCAGTCAGCCACATTTAGAATGCAGGAAAATCTATGGAACAAATGAACTGATTTCTTTAACAAATAAATGGCATAGGAAACAAATCAGAGGGAAGGTTATTATAGATTAAAAGAAATTTAGAAGAGACTTCAACTAAATGCAATGTATGGACTTCGTATTCTAATAGAAACCAAGTGTAAAAAGCAATTTTTGAGACAATTAGGGATATTTAAACACTGACTAGATATTGGATGATATTAAGGGATTATGATTAAAACTGTCAGGCATGATAATTGTATTGTGGTCATGATTTTTGAACAAGTCCTTAACTTAAAATATATATATAACTGTAAAACATATATGGAATAAAATATATATTATTAATAATATATAGAATATGTATTATTAAATATGTATGTTTTAAGATACACAGTATTTAAGGAAGAAATGATGTGATAAGTAGGATTTCCTTTAAAACAGTCCAATAAGTCATGGGGTAGGGGAACAGTGTGTGTGGGCTAAGAATTGAAAAAGATCAAAGAATACTGATGACTGCAGAAACTGGGGTTTGGGTATGGAAACTCATTATACTATTTTCCTTACTTTCATGTATTTAAAAAAAATACATAATAAAATATTTAAAATATAGTGCAATAATTATTATAATGAAAGGACAGTGGGGGTAGAAGATCCTGGGTGTGGGCACTGCCCATAGGAGGCAATGATGACAGTGTTCTCCCAAATGTGTTACATAACATGAGGGTCTGCAGGATATGAATATGTTCTGCACAAGAAGAGGATGTGGGGGTCAAGGTGGTTTTAGGAACAGTGGGCTCAACAAAGCTCAAGGGGAACCTTTGCTATGGGACATCTCCATTCTGTGGAGCGTGGCCACTGGCAGTTTTCATGTGTCCCATCACTCTGCCAGGGCAGAGTAGCACACAGAACTTTTCACCTTTTTGAGCACAGGCATTTTTTTTTTAATAAAAGATTTTGCACAGTTACTTGGGAAACAGAAGGGCAGGAGAACTTGGACCTGGTAAGGCCATGATGCAGGGACGGAGGTTTGGTCTGTGCAGGGACACAGTGTTGACTCTGAGGCTGTGGGCCAGGGCACTTGGGAATTAGGACTTGGGACTTGGGATTCTCTAGAACAGATGTTAAGTCCCCGCTCAGCTACTTTGTAGCTGTGCAAAGTCCTTTAGCCTCTGAATTTATTCTCTATTCTGGAAATGGAAAATAATTCTCTCTTATCTATGTGTGTGTGTGTGTGAAAATCTAATGAGATGGCATGTTTAGAAATACCTTGTAAATGTCAAAGGATTATATTAATGGAAGCATTTATCCTCCACAATTAACGTCAAAGGACTATATAAATGCAAGCATTTATCCTCCACAATTAATGTATACTCTTTAGTGTCTCCAGAGATGGGGTGCAGCTGGGGTGGGCTGGAGGAGAGAAGAGATTAGAATTTGCTTCCTTTTCACTAATTGAAGTTCTTGTGCTCAACCACCAGCCTATCTTAAAATGATCTTCAAGATGAACTAGCTGGTTTTCCCCCATGTTCATATATTGATTTTTTTTTTTTTAATTCATCTTTCTTCCTACCCACCTAAAGAAGATGGACAACTAGTTCAGTAAAGATAAGAATACACATCATCCTCAAGGTCACTGAAATTTCTTTTAAAATAAAAAGTCTTAGAAAACATCAATATTCAATTCTCTTTCTCCTCTTAATGAGTCATAGTTCTTTCCCTTTATCAGATTAAAGCCCTGAACATTTGGGGGCGGAGGGAGACAGACAGGGTGATCTGTGTCCTTCAGCTGAACTCTTACCTCGGTCTGGACCATGTGAACCCTGTGAAGTCTTAGGTCATGCACAGCTCCATAAATGTCCACAGAATCTTTGGAGTCTAATTGCTGGAGGATTCGATCCAATGCAATAAAGGTTCCAGTCCTACCCACACCAGCACTAGAAAAGAGAGTGAAGAAAGACCACCTTTTTCACTAAACTGGACTTTCTGGACTGCATCCCGTGACTCTGGCACAGTCTTTCCTTTCCCTTCCCTTCCAAGTTAGAGAAGAATATAGGACACTTCTTTCTCTCAATGTGTTCTCTCAAAGAAATGAAACCCAGGGTTCTGAACTTCCATCCTTTTCTCCTTCCTTCCTCCACCTCTCCACCCATCAAGGGTAAGGATTTTCTGCGTAGCATTTTCAAGCATGCTTTCATACTCTTCCCACATTCATGTAAATCTATACACAATATACTCATTTAACGTGTTTCCAAATTTTACTAAAATGGTACTAAACAAGTTTTATGTATTCTTATGTAAACTTTTCTACTCACTATTGTTTTTGAGATTTGTCTACATTTGTTACATGTAGACATAATTTCTTTTACAGAGGTCATAAACCACCGTTCCCTACTGATAGACAATGAGATTGTTTTTAGTTTTTCTCTGTTACAAATTGTGTTGCAGTGAGCATCATCGTGCACACGTGTGGGATTTCTCGAGGGTTGATATCTAGAAGCAGAACTGCTGGGTTATATTGTATGAACACCTTCAGCATCACCAGGAATTGTCAAATTGCTCCCTAAAGTGATGGCATAACCTGGGGGTTTTTGATGCAGGTATTTATAAGATAAAGAAAAACAGGTTTTCGGTGTTATTGGGTGAACACGCCTGCCATTTTCAGAAGGCAGGAAACTCTTGAAAGCCTCACATTCCTATAAAAAGCATCATGGTTCCGATGACATATAAAAGCAGGGCTCCTAGGGTGCTGGGCAGGTTGAGAGGAAACAAGTGCACAGGACATTTCTCTTCCTGTAGCAATTCCCTGCTCTTTGTTTATTCCTGCCGTTCAGTGAGGGCTATCCAAGTGTTTCTGCAAACATTAATTAGCTAAACACTAGGCTCCCCAGGGAGAAAGAGAGCGAGAGACTGCTTGTTAGGTTGATTTTATGGTTGTACAGGCTGAAGCCAAGAGAAGTCAAGAGAGAACAGAAATTTAAGAGTGAAAGTGGGTTGCCACAGATGGCAGTGCTACTCCACGGGAAGTTGAGAGCTGTGATGTTAAAGGCTGGTTATGGTTTATACAGGTGGAGGAGAGAGAGGGGGCCATTCCAAGGAGAAAGAATGGTAGGAGGCAGGGATGAGCATGAGCAGTCTCCTCCCCAGCTAGAGGGGGACGTGAATTTCTGGGAACTTGGATTGAGGGGTGAGATGGGGCCCAATGATGAGGGACCTGGAGGTCACATAAGGGCTTTGCATTGGATACAGTAGGGAAAAAAGCAAGAGGGAGAGAAGGATGGAGAGCCAGCGAGAAAAATGGAAGGTGAAGAGACTGCAAAGGAGTGAGGTTGGGGAGCAGTGGGTGGAAGAGGGCGTAAGAACACCCCCTGGGCCCAAGCAGCCTGGTTGGGCACACAGACCCTCCACCTACCCCATTCCCCACGCCTAGACACCCGGCTGCCATACTGCTGGCTCTGGGCGGGAGTACCTGCAGTGCACCACCGTAGGCCCGGCTCCGGGGGTCCTGTTGATGTAGTCCCTGACAGTTCTCACAAACTGGATCAGGGACTGGGTGCTCTCCGGGACACCGTGGTCTGGCCATACCGTGTAGTGGAAGTGGCGGATGAGTCTGTGTGCATCCAACTGTTCCTCCTGGAAGAGCAGAGGGGTAAGAAGGGGAACGGCTCAGGGCAAACCTTCAAACCTGAAAACCATGCCCAGGCAGGGATTCCTAGCAGCCAAACTACAGGAGAGGACACCAGCAGAAATCGGATTCACAGGTGTTCTTCATCTTCCTACGCGGCGCTAGTGGTAAAGAACCCACCTGCCAACTCAGGAGACAGAAGAGACGTGGGTTCGATCCCTGGGTCAGGAAAAGCTCCTGGAAGAGGGCATGGCAACCCACTCCAGTGTTCTTGCCTGGAGAATACCCATGGACAGAGGAGCCTGGCGGGCTACAGTCTATGGGGTTACAGAGTCGGACATGACTGAAGCGACTTTAGCACACACTTCATCTTCCCAACTTTGTTAGTCAATGAAGTCAAACGAAGAAACATACGCTGCATATCCGAAATTCCCGGATGGTCCACTCGGGCAGCACGGATTCCGACAGCATCTGCAGAATGAGGTCCCCATAGTAGAGGGAATCTTGGTCCGCTGGCCAATAATGGTCACACTTTACCTAGAGGAAGACAGGCAGAAAAAAAAAGTGAGTCTGGAAACACGCTTCTACCATGAACCTGAACTTTCCCTCCTGGAAATGTCTTCCTGAGTTGGAATCCAGGGTCAGCTGCTAAAGCAATTTGACCATTTGCTTTGCCTTCATCTGCTCATGGGCTCCCAGTGAGGGAGAGACATCATCAAGGGGCAAATCCCCCACCTTTAGATTCGTTTCCCTTTCAGGTTCATGTTCTGGGGCTTCAGTTTTTGTTGATTTTCTCAACCTTTCAATTTCATGGACACATAAACCACGTCTTACAATTTCTTGTGCTCTTTTACTGTTTGTTTTTGCTTTGTTTTGTTTTCTGAAGAAAGATCTAGCTGGGAAGATGAAGGCACTGTCTCCCTGACCTTTTTGTGTCCATGTTTTTATGTTGTTTCAACCTGGATTCAATGCCATGGTCCAGGTGATCTTTGAAAAGTCAGAACATTTAGCTAAAATCACATTCACAGGTGAAGACAGGAGAAAGAGTATTGTGAACATGTATAATTGTTGAGCACAGACACTGGGCACTTCACGTAATCTTTCTTTTTAACCATCAACATAACCATATAAACCATTTACTCAGATAACTATTTTATTTTGTGTCTGCAGACACAGCCTAAAATTCACTACTCCTTCAGTTCAGTTCAGTTCAGTCGCTCAGTCGTGTCCGACTCTCTGCGACCCCATGAATCGCAGCACGCCAGGCCTCCCTGTCTGTCACCAACTCCCGGAGATCACTCAAACTCACGTCCATTGAGTCAGTGATGCCATCCAGCCATCTCATCCTCTGTCGTCCCCTTCTGCCCCCAATCCCTCCCAGCATCAGAGTCTTTTCCAATGAGTCAACTCTTCGCATGAGGTGGCCAAAGTACTGGAGTTTCAGCTTCAGCATCATTTCCTCCAAAGAAATCCCAGGGCTGATCTCCTTCAGAATGGACTGGTTGGATCTCCTTGCAGTCCAACGGACTCTCAAGAGTCTTCTCCAACACCACAGTTCAAAAGCATCAATTCTTTGGCACTCAGCCTTCTTCACAGTCCAACTCTCACATCTATACATGACCACTGGAAAAACCATAGCCTTGACTAGATGGACCTTTGTTGGCAAAGTAATGTCTCTGCTTTTGAATATGCTATCTAGATTGGTCATAACTGTTCTTCCAAGGAGTAAGCGTCTTTTAATTTCATGGCTGTAGTCACCATCTGCAGTGATTTTGGAGCCCCAAAAATAAAGTCTGATACTGTTTCCACTATTTCCCCATCTATTTCCCATGAAGTGATGGGACCAGATGCCACGATCTTCGTTTTCTGAATGTTGAGTTTTAAGCCAATTTTTTCACTCTCCTCTTTCACCTTCATCAAGAGGCTTTTTAGTTTCTCTTCACTTTCTGCCATAAAGGTGGTGTCATCTGCATATCTGAGGTTATTGATGTTTCTCCCAGCAATCTTGATTCCAGCTTGTGCTTCTTCCAGCCCAGCATTTCTCATGATGTACTTTGCATATAAGTTAAATAAGCAGGGTGACAATATACAGCCTTGACGTACTCCTAGGGGTAGAGCCAGTGACTCTGCCAACATACCTCTTCTCCCCATACAACAGAGGATGGTGCTGACAAGAGGCTAGGTAATCCTTCTGTGTCCTGGACACTTCTGATAATCCCACTTGTTCAGTGGAAACATCTTTGAAACTTCAGACTCAGCATCTGAACACAGCATCACCTGGGTTTACTATAGAGCTTTTTATAACTGGGTGGCTTTAATTCACTAACAGTGTTCTTGTATGATCCCTACTTTGTTTTCATGGGGTTTCTTTCAAGATTTTTTTTTTTTTGATGAGGACCATTTTTAAAGTCTTTATTGAATTTGTCACAATATAGCTTCTGTTATATGTTTTGGGTTTTTGGCTGTTTGGTATGTGGGAATTTAGCTTCCTGACCGGAGATTTTCCTACATTGGAAGGTGTGGTCTTAACCACTGGACAGCCAGGAAAGTCCCTATGGGGTTTCATTTCTATGGGGCGGGGAGTCAAACTCCATCCAAGGGGTGGGAAGCAAGGTTAGTATGACAGGAAGACCGTGTACTCACTCGGCCCTTCTCCACACACTGGGTCACCATGACGATGTTGTGAACATTCTGTTCCCACGCCATTTTCCAGAAGTCATCCTTGGTGCCGGGAAGAGGTCCCTGAGTTGCGATGTATTCTCTCCTGAAGTTGTTACCCTGCAATGAATTTACAATGTGGGGACTCAGAAACAATGGGCCTCTTCAGAACTCTAAACAAAGGGGTTAGCTCTGTAGATTAGGTGAGATGTAAGTCTTTGCCAGGTCCCTGATTTGAAAAAGAGATACTAACGCATGGCAAGGCTTGGGAGCAGGAAGGACAAAGGCCGGAACACTGACCTATTGTGAAGAGCCAAGGTCTTTTTTATTAGGTTGGGTTTATTCTTAAAGGCAGTGGAGGACCTGGGCCATCATTTAGAAAACACTTCACCCTCAGTTATGTGTGTGTATACACAATGTGGATTGTCTGAGGAACTGACGTTGCTGAGCTCTTGCCCTTCAACAAACAGTTTTACTTATTTTGGATGCTTGGCTTTGGGATGTTGGTAAGAGATACTATGCAAGGGAAACTGAAGAGAAGAGAAGAGAACCCACTGTTTATTGAGCATCTACTCTATCACAAGCTCTGGTGGTGGTTTAGTCGCTAAGTCATGTCTGACTCTTTGTGATCCCATGGACTATAGCCTGCCAGGCCCCTCTATCCATGGGATTCCCCAGGCGAGAATACTAGAATGGATTGCCATTTCCTTCTCCAGAGGATCTTCCCAACACAGGAATCGAACCCAGGTCTCCTGCCTCGCAGGCAGATTCTTTACCAACTGAGCTACAAGGGAAACCCATAACAAGCTGTGGGTCAGGATTTTCACACATCTTACTGAATCGTAACCATAGCTCTATGAGCTAGGATATTTTCGCCCACATATCCTGCATTCTAGCAACACTACAGTATTACTTGCAGATCCCAGCTGAAGCTCTTTCTCCTCTTGTCATTCTTCCGGGCCTCTGCTCTGTCACCTCTGCTACCCCCACCCCCACCCCGCCGACCCAAACACAGCCTCTCTTCTGGCGAATCCTTCTTTATCCTCCAAGTCTCAGCATGTTGCCTGCTCTGCTGAACTTTCCTTTATCTTCATCTCTGCTGGAGAATGTTTTCCCAGAAGCTCCTGTGGCAACCTCTAGCCTCTTGCTACTCAGAGAGGGATCCTCAGACCAGCAGCAGGGGGTCATGAGGCAGCTTGTTAGAGATTCAGAATGTCAGGTTCCACCCAGTCCTGCTGAATTAGAAGCTGCATTTTTTTTTCTTCTGGCATGTGGGAACTTAGTTCCCCAACCAGAGATCAAACCCACTCCTCCTGCAGTGGAATGCAGAATCTTAACCACTGGGCTGCCAGAGAAGCCCCAATCAGAAGCTGGATTTTAACAAGACCTGCAGATGATGCAGGTGTGCGTTAATGTTGGTGAAGAACCGCTCTATCCTGTCAAGGGCATCACCTTGTCATTTTCTGATGTCCCAACTCTGCTGAGAGTTCCCAGGGGGTCAGGACTCCATCGGACCCTCTCTCTGTACAAAGCACAATGTCCAACTTACAGTTAGCACTTCATTATATAGTGTTTAGGGCTTCCCCGGTGGCTCAGCAGTGAAGAATCCACCTGCAATGCAGGAGTCACAGGAAGCCATGGCAAGCCACTCCAGTATTCTTGCCTGGAGAATCCATGGACAGAGGAGCCTGATGAGCTACAGCCCATAGGGTCGCATAGAGTCTGACACGAGTGAAGAGACTTAGCATCCACACATATAGTGTTTATGGAGTGAATGGAGGATTATTTAAGGTAAATATTATCCTTATATTTTTTGGAAAAGGAAATGAAGGTCCAAAGGATTGACAGAACTTGCCCAAGATCCCAGAGTCAGCAAAGGGCACAGATGGGATTCAAACGGGTCTACCTGACCTGAAGCTTTTCCACTGGAGGTGCTGTAGGAAGCTGGTGAATTGCTAGCCAGAATCTGAGCCCAGAGGTGTGACACAACCTTTGAGTTGTGTCTGTGGTTTTCAGAAATCCAAATAACTTTGAATTGGCTTCCCTAGCTAGGCCGCCTCAGCTGTGGAGATTCAGCTTCCTTAGGGAGCTCTAATCTTGACTAAGGGCTGCAGAGAGGAAATGACCTTTGAAAATGCCTCCTGGGCCCATTATCCTACGTGACTATAGCCATTGTGAAAGCTGGGCCTTAGCAGCGATTGACTAGGACAGCCTGCATTTTATGGCAATCAGACATGGCCTTTTTTTTTGTTTCTTCTAAAATGTCCATGTTTCCAGACCTGAGAGCAGTGGGAGTGTGTTGGAGAAGAGGTGTTTCCAGCATAACCGCTGTCAAAGCCTCATCCCAGTTGCTATGGTCCCGGGTTCACTTACAGGGATGTAGCTGGCATTGATGTAGTCAGAGCACGGGTCATCGTCCACGTTGGACAGCTTCACTCGAGAGGAATCATCTGGAAGGAAGTTTATTGAGAAAGATGTATCAGTGAGCCATGGGGTGATTTTTCTACTGTTTATAGAACGCTTTGCATTTGACGTGTGCTAGCTCTGACCCCCACCACAACCCCACATGGGAGACAGTCTCAGCTCCATTTTGCAGGTGAAGCTCACACAGAGTTGCACAAGTAGCCCAGAAACATCCAAGCAAACGAGCCAAATGCTCTTCTAAGTCCATCTGTGCTTCCCTCTGTAACACTAACAACATTTGTCTGATGGAGTGGCCAGCTCCTTTTCATTGTTGTAACGAATGCAGTTCAGAAAAGCTACCTTCAATTGCTTCACCCAATTGGGTAAGGATAATAAGAATAATATATGTAATATATATCTTTATATATGAAATAATTGCTAACTAGAGACTTTAAGTAAACCCAGGTTGACCCTTACTGTTAACCCTGTTACAGCTCTTAACCCTCCAAGAAGAAGCATCAGGACCACGTGATGAAATGTCAACAGCATGAGAGGTCTCTCTCTCCCAGCCAGAATTTCAGCTGGTTACCCTCTGGAAAGAAGTACAGTAACGTCCAAGTCATTTGTTTTTAAAGACATTTAGAACTTCAGGTCTTCCATATCTAGCTATACCAAGTTGCTTTAGCCCCATTTTTAATCACAGAAAAGGAAAGAAATGGCGAGAGGAAGGCGGTATTACAGATTTCAACACACAACTTACAGGGCAATATATTGTTGTATCGATTTTTCCCTCTGTTCTCTGGCAAGAGTGCAATGTCACATGATTGGTTTCGACCCACGTCTTTTAAATCCTGTTAGGTCAAAAATAAGTTTGCATGTGAATAATGTGAAACAGAATATGGCAAACTGGACAGTCCTTGAGATACATAATAACATAACAATATGTTACACTAGCTGCATTTGTGGGATGTCTCCTATTCGACCAGGGGCATCGGCTGTCATCCCCACAACAGCCCTGGAGGAGGTAGTCTCATCTCCATTTTACAGAGGAGGCTCAGACAGGATAATTCATTTGCCTCGGGTCACACAGGTTGCAAAGCTGGGAACTGAATCCAAAGCCTGGGCACTTTTTACCCAACCACATTATCTCCCAAGCAAGCAAAAGGCCAGGTTAACTAACTGACAGCATCAGTTTGCATTTGAAGTCTGTTAATTCTTTCTTACCACCCGATCTGGGTAGCACTTTGTTGGTTATTCTGGAGATCAAACTGGCTTCTGAGACTAGGTGGTATATTGTGCAGGGAATGGATTCGGGCATGAAAGAACACTCAGTGAGACCCTAAGTGCCATTCTAACTCCTGAGCCCAACTGGGATGTGATTCCATAGTGAGGGCTGAAGGGAAATTCTGCTAAGAACCAGGGACGCTAAAACATCATTGCATCTGAGTTGTACCTCATATTCCTTGGATAGAAGATAGTTGGAGTCAGCCTGCAGCTTCATGAAGTGCCCTTCAAACTGATTTACTTTTATTGGGCTATGGTTAAAAACACAACAGAAAGAGAAGAAAATTACTGAAGAACAGGGAAAATGCCTTATCCAGCCCCAGTTATATTTCAAAATCAGACAATATAGTAATTAATGAGCTCTTTCTTACCAAGAAGTTTTCCGGTTACTGTGAAGAGAAGCCAAAAGTAGAAAGATCTTGTTAGCAAATTTCATGTAAGACAATCAACTCTTCTTTCAATAAATAAAGTGAAGGAAAATGTGCTCACCCTTTTTGGCCCAAGTTCAAGTGGACTGACAGTGGTCGATCCCGACGAATGCTCAGACGGGCAGAGGGCCTTTCTCGACCATGGCTGAAACACAAGGGAGAAGACTGATAATTTAATTATGAAATAATTTAAACAGATTTCTCCGTCTATGGTAAGGCTGGGCTTGCTTAGTCGCTTAGTTGTGTCCAACTCTTTGCAACCCTGTGGACTGTAGCCTGCCAGGCTCCTCTGTCCATGGAATTTTTCAGGTGAGAATACTGGAGTGGATTGCCATCCCCTTATCCAGGGGATCTTCCCAACCCAGGGATTGAACCCAAGTCTCCTGCATCTCCTGCCTTGCAAGTGGATTCTTTACCCACTGAGCCATCAGGGAAGCCCAGATTTTTCCACTTATGGTAAGGGTGTGCATGTTTGTACAAATATGGATTTTTCAGTACATGTATATTTTACACTCAGCCAACATCCCTTTGAGGGAGGGAACAGAGAGGAAGAACATAAAGAAACAGATTTTCCCCACTCAGAAACAGATCTTTGCAATAGCTGAAGATGTGTCTTCTCTTTTTGGCTACAGGTCATAATCACTTCCCACACTCTCAATAAAGCTTTCCTTAAAAAAAAAAAAAAAAAAAAAGACACACACACACACACACACACACACACACACACACACACAGTAAACCTTAGATGCAAGACATGACTGCAAAAGAGAGGACAATGTGCCAAAGAGAAGAAATTCCCTAAGGAAAGAGGGCTTGGCACTGGGGCCACATATGTTTAGTTCTTTTTGCTCCCTTCTTAGCTTAGCATGGCGGATAGGAACCACAAAACTGAGATGGCACCCATACTTTTCAGAATAGTTCAGAAAAGCATTTGGAAACATAATTCATAGACATCTCTGTCTTCACAAGGTGACTGAACACATACACATTCCCCCCCACCCCCCACCCCCACCCCGTGCCAAAGGAGCCATTTCACATTCAAATGAGGATACAGATGGCCCCTCATTCCTTTGGTAAGGATAAGATTCAGCAATGGTATGCAAAAAAGTGAGTCATGGTTTTAGGGTTTGACTCTTGTTTTTCTTGGACTTCCCTGGTGGCTCAGATGGTAAGGCATCTGTCTATAATGCGGGAGACCCAGGTTTGATCCCTGGGTTGGGAAGATCCTCTGGAGAAGGAAATGGCAACCCACTCCAGTACTCTTGCCTGGATAATCCCATGGACGGAGGAGCATTGTAGGCTACAGCCCATGGGGTCGCAAAGAGTCGGACACGACTGAGCAACTTCACTTCACTTCACTTCTTGTTTTTCTTAAGAAACAAAGTGACTTAACCTGGAGAAATTAAATGATTTCTCCCTTCTTACTTTTCAGGAGAAAGAGCATTTTCAGTTGCATCTTTAAAATTCTGAATCCAATTACCAAAGGGAACTTGGTACTCACCTGACTTTCCGTCTGCAGATGAATAAGGCAACAACAGCGACGAGCATGCCAATTAAGAACAGACCAGCACTCACACCTTCAATAACTCCAAACAGAGGCTCTACAATGATCCAGAGGGCAACAAGAAACCCAGGTGGGAAAATTAGTGTTAAAAAACCAATAAGACAGCTGGGGGAACCCGTCTCCCTAGTGATGTTATTATAGAAGAATTCAAATGATGCCCACAGTAAGGCATTTACTGTCATTTAGTCACTAAGTTGTATCCAACTTCCCGTGGACTGTAACCCATCAGGCTCCTCTGTCCATGCAATTTCCCAGGCAAGAATACTGGAGTGGGTTGTCTCCATGGTATCTTTCTGACCCAGGGATCAAACCCGCGTCTCCTGCATTGTCAGATAGATTCTTTACCACTGAGCCACCAGGGAAGCCCAAGGCTTTTACTATCTAAAGCTTAGGAGTATACAGCTGAAAAGATGAAACATGAGCTACTACTATGTAATGGTGGGTTGGTCATTATACTTTTGAAATTAATGATGTTCAGCTTATACATTAATTGGGACTTCATTTGTGCTTGTATGCACAGCTTGGGGCATTTGAGGTAAAGGCCAGGAGTTTGCCATCAAGGTTAATATGCTATTTCATTTGTTACACAGCATCTGGGACATTAGCAAATCCAGTGAATTGCTCAATTATTTTAATGAAATTCCAGGTTTATTAAATGATCTGATATTGTCACTAGGAGTTTATAAGAAGGTAGCCCATTTTAAAAACAGTTTTTTGAAATGTAATTCACATTCCATACTATTCACCAATTTAAACTGTACAATTCAATTATTTTACATTCAATTTTGTAACATTTTTATCACCCCCAAGAGAAGCCCCATGCCCGTTAGCAGTCATTCTCCATTCCCTCTCTCTAGACCCTGGCAACCACTAACCTACTTTGTCTTCATAGATTTGCCTTTTCTGGACATTTCGTATAAATTGAGCAATAAACATATGCTTTTTTGTAATTGGCTTCTTTCACTTAGCATGTTTTCAAGGTTCATCCATGTTGTGGCATGTGTCAGTATTTCATTCCTTTTTATGCTGAATAACATTCTATATTTTTTTAGCTATTCAGCCATTGATGAACATTTGGGGTATTTCTATTTTTTTGGTTATTTTAAATAATGCTGCTATGAATCTCCATATACAAGTTTTTGTTTTCGTTTTTCATGGGTATATACTAAAGAGTGGAATTGCTGAGCAAGGTGTAACATTTTGAGAAACTGCAAAATGTTTTCCATAAAAACTACATCATTTTACATTCTACAAACGATGTATAAGGGTTCAGATTTCTTCATATCCTTGCTAACACTTGTTATTATCTTTTTGATGATAGTCATTCTAGTGGGTGTGAAGTGGTATATTATTGTAGTTATGATAATGTCTAATGATGAGCATCTTTCCATGAGCTTATTGGACTTATGTGTATCTTTTTTGGCAAAATGTCTATTTGGACCCTTTGTCCATTTTTAAATTGGGTTGTTTGTCTTTTTATTATTGAGTGGTGAGTGTTCTATATATTCCGGATACTTAACCTTTATCAGATACAAGATTTGCTAATAGTTTCTCCCATTCTGTGGGTTATCTTGTTTCACTTTATGGTGTCCTTTGAAGCTCAGGAGTTTTTAATTTTAATTAGGTCTCATTTATCTGTTTTGTTGTGGTTGCTTGTGCTTTTGGTGTCATAGCTAAGAAACCATTTCCTAACTCAAGGTCACAAAAACTTCCTCCTATGTTTTCTTTTAAAAGCTGGATCATTTTAGCTCTTACATTTAGTTCTATGCAGTAATTCATTTTTGAAGTGCACTTTAAGCACTTGAATTTGTTTATTCAATGTTGATTTTCAAGATTTAACAAACCAACATAATCATCTTTCTTTTAAAGTGGTTAATATTCCTTTTTTTGGATATATGTTTACTACGTTTCTTTACTGGACTATGTTCAATTTTTGCTGTATAACAATAATTTAAATAGGGAAGAATAATGTTTACAAATCCCATACTTAACATTAACTTGTAAGCAAACACATCTAAATCTTCTTAACTGTGTTCTGATTCCTTTTTGGTCTGAAAAGTGGGAGATTATCCTATATTTGGCATAAATAGATGGGAGTGTTTGTGAAGCTGAGTCATCTTTTGTCATGCAGCATGAGAGACTGTTTTAGCTCTAAAGAAGAACTTCCTGAGACCAAGCACTGTGAAAGGCTGGGTACAGGGAAAGGCTGGACAGATAATGGTACCAAAGAACAATGTGCTAAAAAATAAATCTATTCTCAGCATGTTGGAACTATTCCAAATCAGTGCAGTGCAGAAGTTAAGAGGTCAGGCAGAAAGTGCTAGAACCCAGCTCTGCTATCTTGGGCAAGTTACATAAACTCTTGGTATCTCAAACCCTCACCTTTAAAATGGGGGATGGTAATAGTATCTACCACAAAAGGCCTTAGTGAGGATTAGATAAATTATTCTAAGCACAATGCTTAAAACTGCAGCTCCGCAGAGAGGACAAAGAGTCAATATTAGCTACTATTATTATTCAGGGGCTTCCCTGGTGGCTACCTAGTAAAGAATCCACCTGCTAATGCAGGAGATACAGGTTCGATTCCTGGTTCGGGAAGATCCCCTGGAGAAGGAAATGACAACCCAGTCCAGTATTCTTGTCTGGGATATTCCATGGACAGATGAGCCTGGTGGGCTATTGTCCATGAGATCACAAAAGAGTTGGATACAGCTTAGCAACTAAAAAACAACGTTATTAAGGCTTTCCTTCCAACACAGTTTAGAAAAGTTTCTTTCAGAAATTTATGTAAAGCCAAGTTAACATTTTTTTTATCATGTAAAAGCAACATATAATAAACAAAAGGAAAAAAGTTCCTTCTAGTCTTTTTTTTTTCCTATGCATTTCTATGTATATATTTCATATACACATTCCCATTTACAACTTGAAAGCTTTTTATACCCACTTCTGTTTTGGCCTGTGTCAACTCTTGATCTGAATGTTCTTCATCCACTATTTTTTTAAAAAATCCATTTTTAATAGATAAAAAAATCTGGTACCTCTTTCTACCTTCTTGACAAGATAACTCCTTTCAGTCCACTCTGCTACAGAAGTTGTATAATTTCTCTAATCTACATCAAATCATGATCATATAAAGATTACATTCCAAGGAAAAATAAATGATCCTCCCACCATCAGCCAAGTCCCCCGATCTCTTCTGGGTTGGGAAGCAGGGAGTCTGAGGTCTAGCCTCTTACTAGAGGCTCTTGTAGGTGATGTGGTGGTTGGCAGACTATGTCAGATGGATGAAAAGGTTAGCCTTACCTGACTCAGTGGTGATGGGCAAAGAGAAAAATGTGTCTGAATAGAGTGGTTTTGTGAATTCCTTCAGGTCCTCATCAAATAGCTGGGTGAAAGCCCGAATGCTGATTCTGAAAAGAAAACCAATTTGTTTAAGTACAAATTAGTGACTGACCACAGTAGGGCTGACTGGAGAATGTTTTCAAGGAGAAACAGGGTGGTCATCTGGTTGATATGCATGTAGGAGAGGGTATGAATTATGAAATCAGAAGGCCCTGGCTTTGTACCTTCACGCATCATTCATCAGATATTAATTGAGCCTCCTCTGTCCAGAAGCCAGATATACTGCAAAGAATAATCCCTATCATCTCAAGGTTTACATTCTTGAATACAGAACTGAGCTTAGTAGGCTGAAGTCATAGGGCAGCATGGGAACAAAAAATCACTTTCTAACATCTAGAGTATGAGCTGCCACATAGGTAGTGAGCTCCCAGTCACTGAGGGGGTTTAAGCAGAGACTGGAGAACCAGCTCTCAGGGGATCTGCAGGATAGCAGCCTGGCACTAAGTTAAAGATTGGCTTGAGCAACCTCTTGAGCCCATTCTAACCTGAAGTTTTCCAGACTGTAGGTTTACTGAGAGTAACAGGATTGGTTTATAGGGGGAAACTTTTTCTAGGGTTAATTTAAATCATATGAGAATGAATGAATATCTCTTTTTTTTCCTTAAAAAAGAAATCTAGATTTGCCTAACCCAGAAATATCTGGGCACATCCTGTAATAATGCTGAAGCATTATTATTACCAGCATTAGCCAGCCAGGACAAACTGTTCTGACCTTTTCCCCTCTCCTTCTAACTCATGTCTAGGTCTAAGTATAATCTCCTCAATATCATCAAGATTATATTGATCAACCTCGTCTATAATTTCCACGTCTAAAAGACACCTTCCAAGCCAAAAGTGGTACTTCCAGGAATAACAGACTATTGGTGGAGGTATTATGCAATGTCCCCGGAGAGTAACAAGCAGTCAACACGTACTACATGGAAGGGAAGGAGCTGGTGGGCGTTGCTAGTGTATCGTAGCTTTGGACATCGAAAAGAGTCTCTCCAATGAAAAGAGTTTCTTTTATTTGTATGGTGATTTGTAAGTGTGAAGAACTTTTACAGACATGATTCTATTTGACCATCTCTAACCTCTCCAGTATCAGAAACTTATGATACTACTTCAGGGATTTGGAACCTGAAGCTTGGGAAGACTGCATTTCTCACTCAAGACTGTAAAGAAAGCTGGTGAAAGATAACCAAACTCAGGATTTTCTGACTCCTAGCCCAGGGACGGCGGAGCCTGGTGGGCTGCCATCTATGGGGTTGCACAGAGTCGGACACGACTGAAGCGACTTAGCAGCAGCAGCAGTCCAGATCTCTTTCTCTTGGCTTAATTGTGGTTTAACAGCAGTGACTTCTGTTGGAGGGCTGTAAAAGGGCCTGGGCTGGGAAACAGAGAGTCTGAGGTCTAGTTCTCACTATCGCTGATTAGATGAATGGTTCCTAAAGTTCTTTATGATTCAGTTTTCTCATCTGTGAAAATAAAAGCACTGGGGCTGTAACAACCTTGACAGGTTCTGCTCTGGAATTCTAAGATTCAAAGGTGCAAATGCAAAACACAGAATGGGTCCAGATGAATTAGGGCCTTTAGGAACCCAGGAAGGAGATAATGCAAGAGCTCATTGCATTTACTACAGCTCTTGCAGTTACTGTAGGCTTGGCTTAAAATTAGGCTATCAACAGGAACTCTGCCCTTAGAACCCTTCCAGTAATGGATGTCACAACCACATTCCCCAGCCCAGCACTTAGCACGCATCTGGAATCCTGTCCCATCCTATCTTCTCATTTTTGTCTTCCTTACTACCCCTTGATATGACCCTCACTTTGAAACTGGATTATTTGGGTTTGTTCTTCTCTAAGCAATTTGTGTATTTCTGCCTCTGCACTATGACTGTTTCCTGAACCGTGAATCTCCTTTTGCCCCTATATCCACGTTTGCAAACCCTTCCCTACTTTTCAGTAGCCAGCCAAAATGATACCTCCTTCAAGAAGACTTTTGGACCTTCAGAGCATTTATTTACCTACAGCCCTCTTAGGTCCTTCAACATTTCTGCTATATTTTATAGACAGGTCTTCTCTATATGCATATAAGATTATTTTAATGAACTGATATGTAATGGTAAGTTTTTCAACTTTAAATATGTCCAGAATCAGAATTCTACAAAGCTATAGATCATGTGGTTCAATTTCCTTCGTTTGAGGAAAATGAGGTCAACAGAAGCAGATTATCTGATCGTGGTCACATTGCTATTCTATTTAGAATAGAAAACAAAGCCAGATCAGCACTTCCCCAACCTCTGCGCTGTTTCTCGCCCATCATGATCTACCCATTCTCTTCCCATATGGAACAACACTATTATATACCCGGATAACAGGAACCCAACAATGAACAGGAAGACGTTAAATATTTGTTGGTATAATAAACTTGCATATCAGCTAAACCTAGCATTTTCCATTTCTTGGCAATCCTAATTTTTCTTTTTCCGTGTTCCTTCCTGTCTACCTAGTCTCCCTGGGAAAAAGATGCCTGATAGCACTGAGGGTCACTATGGTGATTATCATTGTGAGACAGGCATAATTCTGCCTGCACGGAGCCTGGGTTCAGCAGCTACCACACAGGTGGCTGCTTGGCATATGGTTCTCCATGCTCATATCAGGTATTATCTGCCTGGTATGCTTTTCACAGGAGTGAACTAAATACAGAGAGAGAAAAGCCGTATCCTAGAAAACACATTAATGCAGCAGGAGTTGATTAAGCTATAATCAGAATGTTTAACTTTTCATAGAACATCTTGGCTCATTCCCTTATTTGCTCATAAACATTTAATGGCATCTCTTTTGTGCCAGGTACTTCCCATATCATTTTGTAACCAATGTCATGTCTGTCTCCATGATTTAGTCTGTGAGCTTTTGCAGTCTAGTGAAGAAGGTGAAAGTGTTACTCACACAGTAGTGTCCAACTCATTGCGACCCCATGGACTGTAACCTGTTAGGTTCCTCTGTCCATGGGATTCTCCAGACAAGAATACTGGAGTGGGTTGCCATTCTCTTTTCCAGTGGATCTTTCTAAGCCAGGAATCGAATCTAGGAATTTCCTGCATTGCAGGTGATTTCTTTACCGTCTGAGCCACCTGCCATTGCAGGAGACGCAAGAGATGTGCGTTCCATCCCTGGGTTGGGAATATCCCCTGGAGGATGGCATGGCAACCCACTCCAGTATTCTTGCCTGGAAAATCCCATGGACAGAAGAGCCTGGCCAGCTATAATCCATGGGATCGCACAGAGTCAGACATGACTGAAGCAACTTAGCACGCAGACACAGAGACTGGGCTCACTGGAAGTGGAGCTGAGGGCCCCAGTGTCCAGGTGTGGGTTAACAGCGGTAGCTCAGGGCTAGTTGTGGGTTGAGCTGGCTTTTCAAGTGTATGAAGGAATTCATCAGTCAGACAAGAGAGTGGAAAGCTTCCCAAATAGAGTGAAAAGAATGTGTAAAGGCTCAGAGGTATAAGAGAGACACGTCAGATTTCAGGGAACTCTGAGGAGGGAGGAGTAGTAAATGGGTGGAGTGTATCAATACTTGGAGCAAATGGTGGGGGACAAAGCTGGTGGGCAGATGGGAGCGAGAAGCCTGGGGCTTTGTGTACCCTACTCTGCGATCTTCACTTGCTCCTAGAAGTGAATGGGAGCCACTGAAGGAACTTAATCTAGAAGGGACATGACTAGGTTTGATCTGTCATCTATATGACTCCTCAGGATAGTCCTGTGATGTTTTGCAGATGAGAAAAGTGAGGACCAGAGAACTGAAATGCTGTTTACAAGGTGACACAGCTAAGCAGTGGCCACACTGGAACCTGAGTGCAGGGGCTCTTCCTAGGACCTTGGCTGCTGTGATGGACAGGAAAGAGTGTGCTGGGTAACTGGGGCCCTGGTCCATGCGTGAACTCTCTCTAGCTTCTTCTTCTCTTTCTTAAATGTGGGAATCACTCATCTTCTCTCCTCTCTCAAAAAGCAAACAAACAAAAACAGCTCAGCTTTCCAACTCACAAAGAGAAAAGAGCCCTTCGAGAGATTTCCTCAAATTTCCCGGAGCCCAGTTGACCAAGGGGCTGAGGCATTTCTTGAATCTAATAAGAACTAAAGTATCTTGGCTTTCTGATCTCTTTTATATTTCTCTTCGCTCTGAGATCTCGTCACCTTCAGGTAGGCTCATATAGCTTCTTCTTGAAGCAAACATTGCTAGTGAGTTTGTGTGTGTTCACTCTGGAGGTGCCAACCTTGGGGCGCAGTAGCACTTTTGCGGTAAGTCCTGGGTGGAGGCATCTGTGCGGAATTCCTGTCCAAAGGGAGCCATCGGTTTTAGGGAAGATGTCGGCTTGACTGTGTTGATGCAAGGGAGGGGTGAAGAATGCTCTCGGGTATGATGCCATGTCACTGTCTCCTTTTGGAGCTGGCAGAAAGGTGTCTGCTGAGTTCAGGGGTAATACTCAAAACCTGTAAGGGTTAATAAGAACCGGGCACTGACCAACCAGAATGGAGACTGGCCCATAGAGAATCTGATTGGCTGCCATCTGGCTGGACACCAGGTCTGCTGACACCTAATGGAAGGCACATCGTCTGCAAAAGCACTAATCCTGGATTCCTGCAGCCTTGTTTCCAAAATGGCAGCCTAGGTTCTCTATCTCTTGGGGACCCAGGTTTGGGATGCTGTGTATACTTATTCTGCTTTCTGGGAACACGGTGTACATGAAGGGCACGGCTAGTTCCTACAGCTGGAAGGGCCTGTTGGCTGCAGGAGTACTCCCTGAGGCCAAACCAGTTAGCTGCTCCTTTTCATCTGCCATCTTACTGGGAGGAGAGGGTGGTTCCATTCATTAAGGGGCCTTTCCCTTCAACAGTTCTATCTGGACCAAAAAGAATATCCATCTTGTTATGCCTATTAGCAGGCAAATAAATAAGTGTAATTCCAGTCCTCACTAAAAGTGGGGAAAAAAAATCTCATATTTCTTGAGTCTCCCTAAACTTAATCTTTCTACTTGGACATTTTCATAGGTGTTAACATGGCAAATAAATCACCTGATTCATCCTAGAGAAGTTTTAGGAGAAAGAACAACCTATTAAGAATCTTCAATTCTTCACATAATGAATGCAGCTTTTGTACAAGGCCAAAGGCCCTCTTTACCCATTCCCTGTGAATGGAGGCAGGAATACAACCTTTATAAATTAGCCAGTAAAATGCAGAGCACTCTTGTAACATAGGTTATTAATCTACAGGAACTCATGTGCATCAGACGCCCCGACAGCTGAGCGCCCGGTGATGGAGCACGTCCCTACTGGTGAAATGATGGTAATACATCTAACCTGTAGGCCGTGCGCGGCTTCAGCGGCCCGTCACAAAATTTTTGCTGATTAGGATCACATTTTCCACCCAGGCTCTCCATCTCTGCTCCAAGCTTAATGTTGAAACTCTTAGAGTTGCTGTCAGGACTTTCGGCACATTTGCTGGCAAAATAATCGGTCTGATACACCCGAATGGAGGCGTTGTGCCTGTATTCCAGGTAGGAGGGCAGGGGGTGCTGTGGCTCTGGCTTCAGCTCATCATTGCCTAGAGGAAGAACACCCACAGTGAGGGACTGACTTGTGACTTCAGGGATTTCTAACTAGTTTCTGAGGTTACCTTCCCCACCCACTATCCCTAGTCATTCCTGGAGTGCAGACTCTGTGATCCCCAAGGGTGTTGTGAAATTCTCCCAGGGAAATTAATCTAATTCACTTTTTCTAAAATAAATAAAAAATTAAACATAAATAGTGTATATACAACATTTTATATATGCATATGCCAAACACAGGGGCTTCCTGGGTGGCTCAGTGGTAGAGAATATGACTGCAATGCAGAAGACACAGGTTCAATTCTTGGGTCAGAAAGACCCCCTGAAGGAGGAAATGGCAACCTACTCCAATATTCTTGCCTGAAAAATCCGATGGACAGAGGAGCCTGGTGGGCTACAGTCCATGGGGTCACAAAACAGTCAGATACAACTGAACTACTAAAGAGCAGCAGCACATTATCATTTTTCTAGGAAATAAAATATGCATATATGAAAGGGGGGCTCATGCATCAGATGGTCACGTGCCACAACTCCAGAAAGTTGGGTACTCCCCATCGTGAAAGTCAACCCACTCAACAAGCTCTCTACTTGCCAATAACCATTGTAGCTGAGCGAATAAGGAAATCCCTGTGACCTGGGAAACGGGGAAAAGATAAGAGAAATCAGGCCTGAGGCCAGAGCAGTCGCCTTACATGCATGCTTCCTGCGCCACGCCCAGTCTGAACTACTCCTTGTCCTGCTCTGTTATCTTGAGTACAATTTAATCCTGGCTCAATCCTGGGCCCTTGTGCAGAACACTTCCCAGAACTCATCTCCTGTCCACCCAGCTGCTGTGTGTTTTGGCAGGGCAAACTCACTTTGATGTTGGCCAGAGGAAAGCATAATTAGGAAGAAAACTATTATAGAGATTGGATACCATGTACAGTGAACTCTAAGGAGTGATATGGTGGGGGTTCTTTGCGTCCTGGATTCTTGTTTGATAAAATTTGCTCAAAATGAGTGGCTCTTGGAAATATCATCTTGTTGGATGTAGTTAAAAGGAAGGTTGCCTTGAAGGAGAGTATATATGCTATAAATGACATTAATGTGAGCCGGTTTGTTATCTTAGATCACCAGGGGAGCACAGCCCATCTCCATGGACATCAGTCATTGAAACCCACCTGGCTGGAGAACACAAGGCTAAATTTTGGGGTGTTTTTTTTTTTTTTTGGCTGCTGAAATATTTAGGTAGCAAAACACTATCTTCATTGCAGCCTACTTAAATTTAAAATCTCTTCACAGTTCACCTACTTATCTCCAACTACTAGGTGTGAGGAAATCTGGGATGCAACACTGAGCCTTGAAATTATTGAATTAATTATGCATAACTGGCTTTAGTACAATTAAATAAAATACAAAAGTACACATGTGCTGAATCACTTTAGTCGTGTCTGACTCTCTGCAACCCTATGGACTGTAGCCTGCCCAGATCCTCTGTTCATGGGATTCTCTAGACTGGAGTGGGTTGCCATGCCCTCCTCCAGGGGATCTTCCCAACCCAGGGATTGAACCCATGTCTCTTACATTTCCTGTATTGGCAGGTAAGTTCTTTACCACTAGTGCCAACTGAGAAGCCCTAAAAGTACCTAGCGAGACTACAAATACCATTTAGCTCCAACATTTGTCATGGCAGGTTTAAACCTTCCCATTGCCCACCAATGAGTTAAAATAGTCAGGGAAGCTTGAGAAACTCCAGTGCAGCATCTTAAACAATTATGAAAAATATATGACATGCAGGATATATTAATATCATTCCAGACACAAACATCTGTTGTGGAGAAATAACACACAGGACCTCAGTGGCAAAAACACATATGGAAATGTGTGTCCCCAGATACAAACTTCTGAGGATGATCTGATAGATGCTGATGTCATAAGCACTAGAGCTCTTACTTGGTTGAATGGAATGTTATTATAAGAATCACCTAGAATTTGCCTGTTACATAAGAGTTAGGTAACACTGAATAATTTAGTAGACTCGATAATGAAACATATTGAAAATTCAGTACAGAAAGGAGGGATGCTTTTCATGCTCAGTTTTTCCCTCTTTCAAGCATTTGAGCATTTTTGTGAATTGGTGAGTGGCTTGGGAGTATATGATTGGTAGAGGGATTTGAGACAGGGAGTGGGGAAGACAGACAAAGCACGTTGCTGCTTAATGGCAGAATAATGGAGCTGAATGGGACTGAATGAGTAGTAAAGGCTGAATGAGTCAGCAAACGCAATGCATTTCCAACAGTGCCTGCAACAGCAACAAGTAAATGATGGTTATTGTGATTGTTGATATAGTTGCTATTATTACCCATTTAATAATTAAATCCTGCAAATAATAGGCTTCCAGTAGGTTTTCTTTTTCTTGTTACATCTCGCTGCATCCAGCAGAGATACAGTGAAATGATATAAAAATTAAGTTTTCTTCTTTTAAAAACTTGTCACAGAAGGAGCTCCCACAGCTGACTTTGGAGAAAGTAATCCTGTGTTTTGGAGTTAATTCATGATCACTTACCATCAGCCTCTCTCACCACCACTGTGAAGTATTTCACAGCTCCATTGGTGTCGCTGAACCAGCTGCAGTTGAAAGTAAAGTTGATGGAAGATTTGCTAATTAGTACATCCTTTTTATTCACACGAATATGTGGAGGTGGAGGAGGGGGGCCTGGAAGAAGGATGGGAAAGGAACCAAGAAGGGTCACAATTATGCTTTTGAATATAAAATATTAGTGAGATGAAGGTCTTCACTCACCTACATCAGGCTGCACGTGTGTTGTGTGTGTGTGTGTGTGTGTGTGTGTGTGTGTCTCTAATGCTTGGAATCAAGAAAACCTCCTCCTCTCCTGAGGGGAAGCAGGCAGAGGAAGTGACTTGCCGGTAGCACATTAAACATAATGAAAGAGGCAGCTAGCTCCTCAGCAGGATTTCCTGAAGTTTTAGCATCAAATTCCTTAAAAGCTCTATTATGGCTCTTTCTACATCAGGCAAAGAGATGTATTTAAACACTAATTCATTCAGGTTCTTTAAGACCATTTAACTTGTTTACTGCCAGGATGCTTTACACAGAGAAATGTTTATACTTCTCAGAGCCTTTTAGTCCTCTTCAAGTGACAGCAGGACTCGCTAATGTGGAAATGAGCCATACACATGTGAACAAGGGTGATGGGAGCGCAGAGGAAGGCACACACCTCCAGGGACACTTACGGTCTATCATGGTGATGGTGCTGTCTTCAACCACCTCGCTGGTCATGCCGGCCGACTGCACCTTGATAGACACCAGGTACCTCTTATGAGGCACTAACATCATGATGTTAAGCAGAGATTTTTCTTTCTCCAGCTTTCTGGAGAACTCAACTTCTTGAGTGTCCATTTTCCGGCACTCAATGCTGTACCCATCAAAGTCAGAATCGGGAGGGATCCAAGAACAGGCAATGGCTGTAGAGTTCTGAGGCCGGCAATGCAGGTTCTGTATCTTGTCTGGCTCTAAATAAAAGAGAGGGAGAGACACTTCACAACTCTGGGAGACACGTTTTTAGTTCCTTTGACTCCAGCTAGCTCAGAGATCTAAATAAATAACTCTCGATCTTCATGTGAACTGCTTTTCATAGGTCTCCAAGGCAATTTCTGCCTACTAGGCCTCCTCACTTTGAGAAACACTGAAAGTTAAAATGCTGTCCCTTTAGAAAAAACCACCAGGTGCCAGTGTGATTGCAAACAGAAATGTAAACAGGGACACTGAAACCAAGCATCAGATAGAAGGCAGGAGTCAGACAGAAGGTGGGGCAGAGTAGCCTAGAGGTTAATAGTGCAGCTCGATCTGCCTGAATTCAAATTCTGTTTATCAGCGATGCAATCCTGGGCAAGTGATTTAACATTTCTGTGGCTCATCTGTAAAGTGGGGAAGTTAAGACTATCTACTTCATGTGGTTGAGCTTCCACCATGGCTCAGTGGTAAAGAATCTGCTTGCCAATGCAGGACATGCGAGTTCAATGCCTGAGTCAGGAAGATTCTCTGGAGAAGGAAATGGCAACCACTCTAATATTCTTACTTGGGAAATCCCATGGATGGAGGAACCTGGTGGGCTACAGGCCGTAGGGTTGCAAAAGAGTCAGACGTGGCTTAGCAACTAAAGAACAAACACTTCATGTGCTTGCTGGAATGACTCAATGAGTTCAAATGTGCACAGACACCTAGCACAGGGGCTTGCATGGTAATTGCTCAATAAATTCTAGTTCTTTTTTAAGAATATCTTTTATTTTGGGCTGCACTGGGTTTTCTTTGCTGCACACGGGCTTTCTCTCCTTGAAGCAAGTGAGGGCTACTTTTTAGTTGTGCTGCACAGGCTTCTCATTGCGGTGGCTTCTCTCACACTGGGTCAGCAGTTACAGTGCACAGGCTTAGCTGCTCCACCTTGTGTGGGGTCTTCCCAGATCAGGGATCAAACCCACGTGCCCTGTGTTGGCAGGTGGACTCCCAACCACTGGACCACCAGGGAAGTCCAGATGTTAGTTCTTACAATAAGGACAGTAAGAAATGGCATTGCTGCCTTGCTACCTTCTATGTCTGGCTTCTGTCCCTCTCTTCCACTTTTGCCTGCCCTTCTCCACTCACATGCCGTACTCCAGGCACTGAAACCCCTGTGCTTCCCCGCATACACCAGACTCTTCCACGCCCCTGTTTCACGGCCCTGTGCTTATGGTCATCCACTTTCTTCTGCCTGACACAGTGCCTGACTCAGTGGGGACTTGAATGGCAGGTGATTTTATCTGTTCTTGTGAGTGACACACCCATAAAGAAAGATTCAGTCTGAAAGAAAACCAGTCATGTAACTGTGCAGGTTAATAACCAAACTGTTATTAACAAAGACTACCCTGTTATATAAGATCTTCTGGGAACTATGTGTAGACCTAACTTGGCACTCCCATGGCCACACCCATTGCTCTGATTTGGAGGACAGCCCACCTTCCCCTGACTCCTAATTTGTTACAGAAGTTCTTGTCCTCAATAAACACACAGCATTGGTGTACCACTGAGTGAAGTCCTGTTTCGTGTCAGGGCCTATTTATTGATGCTTTTGAACTGTGGTGCTGGAGAAGACTCTTGAGAGTCCCTTGGACAGCAAGGAGATCAAACCAGTCAATCCTAAAGGAAATCAACCCTGAATATTCACTGATGCTGAAGCTCCAATACTTTGGCCACCTGATGCAAAGAGCTGACTCACTGGAAAAGACCCTGATGTTGGGAAATGTTGAAGGCAAGAGAAGGAAGCAGCAGAGGATGAGATGGTTAGACAGCATCATTGACTCAAAGGATGTGAGTCTGAGCAAACTCTGAGAGATAATGAAGGACAGAGGGTCTTAGCGTGCTGCAGGCCGTGGGATCACAAAGAGTTGGACACAACTTAGTGACTGAGCAACAACAATCAAAGTCTACAAATGTGAGCTGAGTCACAGCAGGTCAGATGAGGATGATTTAAGGAAAAAACAATCAAACCGAGAATTTTTCAGAATAGAGGAAGAATTGGCCTTTGAGGCAAACAACTTTGAACTCCCTTCAAACCAAGTCACAGTTGAGATCTAAAGACATCTCTCTTTCAGCTTTGGAGAAAGTCTTTTAAAACATCCAGCCTAATCCATCATTCTGATAATTTACACCAAGTATGGAAGTATATGGAAATTTGTTTCAATTCGATCTCTTCCTCTAAATCCTGCTTGTCTACCAAGACTCAGGTCAGGTCTCCAATTCACTAAGAAATGAGTATCTACTGCATACAAAGTGCCCTTCTGTGTCTGTGAACAGTATAGAAATGAAAAAGATATTAGCTGTAACCTCTCGGAAAGTGAGATGAGTCCTAAACATAATACAAGGTAGAAATGAGATGAGGAAGAGGATGCTCTGTGGGGTAAGAGACAACTTCCTGTTGCTGGCATTAGTGCTGGGCAGGACTCAGCAAAGCCTTTCTGGTAGAGATGACACTTCACCAAGATACTGGGAAAGAGGCATTTTAGGCAGAGACAAGCATGAACCCGGGCATCAAGGGTGGGGTTAGGAGGCATGGCTGGTGGAGCCATGCACAGTGTTTTTATCATGGCTGGAATGTTTTTGTAAGAAATGGGGCACTGGAAAGATTTTACATGAGAATTCTCAACGTCTGTTTTGTTTAATCCTCTGTTATCTTGGGTTTTCTGTTACCCACAGCCAAACCTGATTCTAACTAATGCAATCCTCAAAGTTCACTCTGCCATTCTCCCTAAAACTCATTATCAAGTCCCTCTTGGTGTTGGCTGCTCTCCTCTTGAGGAAGCCCCATTTGGTAAATCCCTCTCTTACATTCTAGCATCTAGGACCGGATATAACTCTCCAGACCAGCCTCAACTGGAGTTCTTAGTCTGAACACCTGGGATTCAATTCCACAGCCGACAGTAAGCCACTGAAAACTCCTCCTGATCTTGCTATAAATGTAAAGTTTTAGTTCTTTTTCACATGTTTCTCTCAACATGCAGTTATCTGATCCCAAACTACTCTTTGGATAAAATATAAAACACAAGTTAAAACTACTGTAGCATTAATGTTTGTTGAATTAACAAAATAGCTACTGGCTTAAATTTCTAATTTTCAGCTTTGTATTTTATCAATAACCAATAACTCTCTGGCCTGATCTCTGAATCTACATTTACTGGGTATCATTGAGCAATAAATATTTGGATTGAGATTCCTATACCAAAAACTTCTGTTTCTTTATTTGTGGTACTTATCTCAAAATGCCTTGGGGAAGAAACTGATATATATTTTATCACTGAGGTATTTTCATCCTTAGAATTTACAGCATTATGCTGTAACCAGTCCCTCTGCTTCTAGTTTGCCCCTTTCAATCCATTCTTTGTACCACCCCCACAGTGACTTTTATAAAATGCAAATCTATTATATCTCAGCCAAAAAGCCTTCAGTGGCTCCAATGGATTGAGGTTCAAAGTCATTACCATGACTCACAAGACATTTCATGACCTGATTTTCCTAATCCTCACCTTTTATCTTCTGGTCAACTGAACTCCTTTCTATTTCTGTCTCCTGCCTGGTTTTTGAATCTCTGTTCTCTCTACCTGGAATATTCTTTACTTCTTTCGTCATCTCCACCTGCAAGTCTTATTCTTTCCTTAAGTTTTGATTTGGATGCTTCTCCTTCTAGGAAGTTCCCTTGTATTGGGTTAGATGTCTTTGCTATGTGCTTTTCCAGGGCCAAATGCTCCATCACACCCAAAATGTCTTTTTAATGATAGTACCTCCCACTGAGTTGTAAGCTCCATGAAGGTAGAGATGATTTATTCTTGTTAAAGCTGAATAAATGAATAAATCTATGTAGAACTTCTGTCTGAATTCAAATCTAACCAATTCTAGGTAAAAATGTGGATTTAAACCAAGCCCCAATGCAATAAGATGCTGGAACACATACTTCCTCCCCATTTCATCTGAGAACCAAGAGTAGCAAAACATGTCATACTTGTCCTCACAGATCCAAAAATTGGTTTGCTGTAGGTTTTCCAGGAATCACCACTGACGGTCTTGACACTAAATTGATAAGATCTCCCTGGACGAAGACCATGCACGATGCGTCCTTCTGATTTTCTGTTGCTGTAGGGGTTGAAGACTGTGATGGCATCTCTGGGGAACCACTGCAGCTCAAAGTCATCATAGTCTGTCCAGTCTGGTGGCCCTTTCCATGTGATGGCCAATGATGTGTTTGTAACATCAGCAAATGACATAAGACTGGGAGGACTTGGAGCTATATGTACGAGAAAGTGAAAAAATCATGCAATTATTTCTGCACCATACACAAATAAGATAGCTGAGTGACATTAGACATACTTTTAATGTACTTTGTAGGAAGAGGTAATATGATACCATAATAATAAAAGCTTCCATTTATAGTCTTTACTATGTGTAAGATACTGTCCTCAAATATTTTATGTACATTTTGTTTAATTTTTATAATCAGTTTTTTTTTTTTTTTTTTTTTAACCAGGGTGCTATGGAGCATGAGTGTGCCCTGAATGGTTTATAAGTGTGAAAGTGAAAGTGAAGGTTGGAGTTAACAATTACATCCAATTGAGACAGCCTTGTTCATTGACTCCAGGGTGGCACACAGATATAATGTTATCTGTGTGTGCCCAAGAAATATTTAGAAAGCTCTGCTGGACTTCCCCAGTTATTAAGAATCCACCTGCCAATGCAGGCGGACACAGGTTCGGTCACTGGTCAGCAGAGATTCCACATGCTGAGAAGCAACTAAGCCCTGAGGCCAGTGGGCCCTAGAGTCAGTGCTCTACAAAAAGAGAAGCCCCCGCAATGAGAAGCTGAGAAGCCTTCATACCACAACTAGAGAAAGCCTGAGTGCAGCAACAAAGACCTAGCACAGCCAAAAAACAAAACAAAACAAAAAAAACCATTGCTCATAGTAATTTAATGATGATATATATGACCATCCCCATTTTACAGATAAGAAAGCTGAGGCTTAGAGGTGCTCAGTAACCTGCCCAGTTTCACATAGGTAAGTGGAGGAGCTATGTCAACTACCCAGCTGTTTTTTACCCAAAGTCTATCTCCTTTATTCACTCTCCCATAGACCCTTCTCAAGTTCAGGGGTGAGCACAAAGCACATCACTGATTTTATTTCTTGTTAATAAGATCACAATTAAAACATGCCTGTGGAAGCTGTTTCCTGCCAGTGCTTGGCCACTGGTAACTGAGCTTCTTACCTGTTCTGCTCTCCCCCGTGGCCTTGTTGCTGAGATCTCCACTGTGAGTTATCACACATAGAGTGTACTTCCTTCCAGGAACGAGGCCATGAAAACGCCACTGTGTCAGGTCCTTGTCTTTCCAGTTTTCCTTCTTTGTGCCATTGGGGTTATAGAGAATCAGTTCATAAAAGTCAAAGTCCCCAGGGGCTGGACTCCAGCTGAACCAGAGGCTGTCTGTCATGTTCTGATTGGATCCTTTTAGGTTACTCACAGTGGCTGGGACTGAAACAGAGGGAAAACCTTTACTGAAAACAAACAGATGAACACAGGAGCTATGCTGGGTGTAATGATGAGCAGCACCTATTGTAGAGTCAGATCTTGCTTCTATTTCAGGTCACCTGAGTTTAAGAGCATGTGGTCTAGAGACCTGGCACAAATTAAAATCAAATTAAAAAAAGCACAATAGGAGATGACTTCTATTAATATATGCTTGCTACATGTCCTCTGATAAACATAAGTTAAATTTTCAGAAATGATTAATTAAGACAGGTCAAATAGTTTATAACTTAGCTTACCAAAGACCCTGAAAGTATTCATGAAAGGTTCCTGCCTCTTCCCGTCTGGCTCATCTTACTCATGGCCACCATCCCATAATACCCTTCTTTGGGCCACTTTACTTCCTCTCCATCCTCTTTTAGGCTCTCAGTTCTTTCTTCCCAAAAACCTATCCTGACGGAACCTCAATTAGGAAAAGAAGTGTTGACAGTCATTTCTACCACAGCGTAAGTTAGTCAGACTGGTACCTGTCCCATGGGTATGTAAGTTTCATGATTCCTTGGAGAGTGAAGACTGTTGTTCCTTTTTGGAGGAACTTTAAATATTAATGGGCAGATCAGGGAACATGTGCATAGGCAGATGGCCCTGAAAACAGTAACACCTAGGCAATTCTACTTATGGCTCATCTGCTGCTATTTTTTAAAAATTATTTATTTATTTATTTATTTTGGGCTATGCTGGGTCTTTGTCACTACACATGCACTTTCTCTGCAGTGCTTGAGCTTCTCATGGCATGGCGGCAACTTCTCTTATTGCAGGGCACTGTCTCTAGGGTGTGTGGGCTTCAGCAGTTGTGGTGCATGGGTTTAGTTGCCCCATGGCATGTGGAATCTTCCCAGACCAGGGATCGAACCTATGTCTTCTGCACGGGCAGGCAGATTGCTAACCACCGGACCACCAGGAAGTTCCTGCTGCTCTTTTTCATTCCCTCAGAAGACAAACTGAGAAATCCTATTGAGTGCCTAGAATGAGCTCTTCCCATGGTTCCTCCCACCTTGAGGTCTCAGCTGGAAGCCTTCTCTGTATAAAGTGGTCTCTAAGTCTAGTCTTGCTGAGTCACTCTCCATCACAATGTACTGCATATTTCCTTCAGAGGATTGAAGGCATTCCAGAATCATCTTCCTGTAAAATCTGCCATCCTGCCCCTTCTCCCTCTTTGGTAAGGAAGACCCCTATGAAGTCAGGGACCCATGTAAGTCTTGTCTGCTGTCCTAGTCCAGAAGTGAGCTCAGTGCCTGGCACACAAGAGTGCTCAAAAATGATTATCAATTGAGAATGAGAGTTGAATAGAAAAATGAGACAATAGACTCAAAAGAGGTAGCAAGAATACACAGAACTATACAAAAAAGATCTTAATGACTCAGATAACCATGATGGTGTGATCACTCATCTAGAGCCAAACATCTTGTAGTGCAAAGTCAAGTGGGCCTTAGGAATCATCACTATGAACAAAGCTAGTGGAGGTGATGGAATTCCAGCTGAGATATTTCAAATCCTAAAAGATGATGCTGTGGAAGTGCTGCACTCAATGTCAGTAAACTTGGAAAACTCATAAGTGGCCACAGGACTGGAAAAGGTCAGTTTTCATTCCAATCCCCAAAAAGAGCAATGCCAAAGAATGTTCAAACTATCACACAATTGCACTCATTTCACATGCCAACAAAGTAATGCTCAAAATTCTCCAAGCTAGGCTTCAACAATATGTGAACCATGAACATCTAGATGTTCAAGCTGGATTTAGAAAAGGCAGAGGAACCAGAGATCAAATTGCCAACATCTACTGGCTCATAGAAAAAGCAAGAGAATTCCAGAAAAACATCTACTTCTGCTTCATTGATTTCGCTAAAGCCTTTGACTATGTGGATCACAACAAACTGTGTAAAATTCTTAAGGAGATGGGAATACCAGACAACCTTACCTGCCTCCTGTGAAACCTGTATGCAGGTCAAGAAGCAACAGTTAGAACTGGACACGGGACAATGAACTGGTTGCATATTGGGAAAGGAGTATGTCAAGGCTGTATATTGTCACCCTGCTTATTTAACTTATATGCAGAGTACTTCATGTGAAATGCCAGGCTGGATGAAGCACAAGCTGGAATCAAGACTGCTGGGAGAAATATCAATAACCTCAGATATGCAGATGACACCGCCCTTATGACAGAAAGTGAAGAGGAACTGAAGAGCCTCTTAATGAAGGTAAAACAGGAGAGTGTAAAAGCTGGTTTAAAACTCAGCATTCAAAGAACTAAGATCATGGCATCTAGTCCCATCACTTCATGGCAAATAGATGGGGAAACAATGGAAACAGTGAGAGACTTTATTTTTTTGGGCTTCAAAATCACTACAGATGGTGACTGCAGCCATGAAATTAAAAGATGCTTGCTTCTTGGAATAAAAGCTGTGACAAACCTAGACAGCATATTAAAAAGTAGATACATTACTTTGCTGACAAAGATCAGTATAGTCAAAACTATGGTTTTTCCAGCGGTCGTGTATGAATGTGAGTTGGACTATAAAGAAGGCTGAGCGTGGAAGAATTGATGGTTTTGAACTGTGGTGTTGGAGAAGACACTTGAGAGTCACTTGGACTGCAAGGGTATCAAACCAGTCAATCGTAAAGGAAATCAATCCTGAATATTCTTTGGAAGGACTGATGCTGAAGCTGAAGCTCCAGTACTTTGGCTACCTGATGCAAACAGCCAATCTTTTCCCAGATTGAAGGAAGGAGGAGAAGGGGGACAACAGAGGATGAGATGGCTGGATGGCATCATCAACTCAATGGACATGAGTTTGAGCAAGCTCTGGGAGACGGTGAAGGACAGGGAAGCCAGGTATGCTGCAGTCCATGGAGTCACAAAGAGTTGGACATGACTGAGCCACTGAACAACAACAGTGGAGAAAGAGTAGATTCAGTTTCTTATGTGAAAGCCAGAGATGCTTCTTTTGCATTTTCCCGGAACTCTTGTGTTCACTGCATCTAGTGCTGTGTTTCTGATTCACAGTGGTCATTGCTTTTTGTCTCGTTTGTAGCTGCCCTCCTTTGCACCTGCTCCCCACTCCATCTATTTCTTGTAGAAAGCTGAAAGGCACAGTTTGAATTGAACCCGATGTATTATAACCCTCTTGTAGTGGTTTGCTGCCAAGTGGAGGAGCCAGATTCATTTTTCCACCAAACTCTTATGAGGTAAACACACGGTAGAAACAAAGCAGAAACCAATGCAGAAACTATTTTGACATATAAATCAAATGTCTGATTTAGGGTTAGAAATTTCATATAAAGGTCACAAATTTCATATAAAGCTACACCCTGGGTAGAGTAGGAAACTAAAATCAAATCAAGGAAAAGCCAGTGAGTACTGTGACAATTTCCCTGTAGTTCATTACAGATTGAGTCCAGGTCTTACCTGTTCTCCCAAATATGAAAGACTCATTCGACAGCTCCCCACTGTGAGTTACAATCACCATTCTGTACATTCGACCTTGTAGCAAGTTCTGGAAGGAGAAGCTCTGGACTTGCGGGTCAACTAGAGCTCGATCCTTAAGAGTTCGATCTGGGTTGTACAGAAAGATGTTGTAGGAGTTGAGCTCCCCCTCTGAGGGGGTCCAGCTAAAGGACAGGTGTCGGGTGGAGTTCTCTGTGATCCTCAGATTGGTGACAGCTGCTGGGACTAGAAAAATCAGGAAGCAACAGAGTGAGACTGAGTTTTGGCACATTTCTGACACAGCCCCAGACTGACGTCTGGATGGCCACAGTCCAACAAGAAGCTCAAAACACGTGGTCCCTGCTTTTGAAAACACTTGACTTCATGGAGACCCCAAAGCAAATAAATCTGAATATTGTGAATTATTGATGCTGGAACTGTTAATGTTAAAAAACAAAACCTCAAGAGGACAGGAAAAAAAACACTAATGGAATACTATATTCAAAGACATTTTAAATATTCATATTTATATAAATATATATTTATAATATATAATATAATTTAAATATATTTATATATTTTATTACATTTATAAAATAAATGTTAGTCTGACCTGTGTAACTAAATGTTTTTCCCATACTAAGAGCTAGATCAGAGACAAAAAAAAAAACTATCTCTGAGTGCCATCTGAGAGCTAAAAAGTGACCATTGGAGGGAAGGGCAGAGCGGAGGAGAGAGTGAGCGGACAAGGAAAGGAAAATCAAGCAGGAAGAAAATTCTATTAGAGATATAGGAAAGAGATAGTAGAGGACAGAGGAGCCTGGTGCGCTACAGTCCATGAGGTCACAAAGAGTTGCACATGACTGAACAACAACAAAGGGAAAGAGAAGGAAGAGGAAAAGCCAAAACTATATATATATATATATATATAAAAAGATTTACATTAGGATTTTGCAACCCCTTTGCCCTTCCATGCTACCTGCTGGCAAGGTGATCGAGTGCCACCAGAAACAACCTGCTTCCAGACTGTTGGCACAGATGCTGCCTGACACCCAAGAAGTCTTAAGATGCCAGTGGAAGTAAGACAGGACACCTGTCTCAGTTTCTCTTGGGTTCTCCACTCCATACACTTTCTTGGGCTCTTTCGCTTTTCCCCTCTCCTTATGCCAGATCATTGGAGAAGGAAATGGCAACCCACTCCAGTGTTCTTGCCTGGAGAATCCCAGGGACGGGGGAGCCTGGTGGCTACCGTCTATAGGGTCGCACAGAGTCGGACACGACTGAAGCGACTTAGCAGTAGCAGTAGCAGTATGCCAGATCCTTAAAAGTTGGTATTTCCCATGGTATCATCCTCTGTCCCCTTCATAATCCATAATATTAGCTCAGCAATCAATCCCAGTCACTTTATAGATTGCTATGGTCTGCAAGTTTGTGCTCCTCCCTCCCCCCACCAAATTCATACGTTGAAACCTAGCGGGTGTAGCCAGTGGGAGATAATTAGGTCTTAAGGGTAGAGACCTTGTGAGTGGGATCAGTGCCTTATGAAAAAGACCTCAGAGGGTGCTCTTGTCCTCCCCGCCACGTGAGGACACAGTGAGGAGGTGTAAGCCAGAAAATGGGCCCTCACCAGACACCGAATCTGTTGGAGTCTTGACCTTGACCTTCCAGCCTCCAGAACTGTGAGCATTAATGTCTGTTGTTCAAACCATTTAGTTTATGATATGCTCAGTACAGAATCCTGAACAGACTAAAACATGGAGAATTTAACTAGAATTTTTATCTCAGTCTTTATCCTCAGCTCACTTTTCTGAGGTGGGTCTCTATTTTCAATGACCTACTGCTCACCTCTGTCTACACATCATCCAGACATCTCAAACTCAGTCCAGAACTGAGCCCTGTGTCTTCTTCCCTGACACTCTCTCTTCCAGCTTCTCTTATCTCAGTTAACAGAATCATCTTCCACCCGATACCCCATGGAGAAACTCTAGAATCTTCTGTTCCTCCTCTTACACTCCACTCAGCCACTCGGTGCCATCTTATCTAACACAGGACTATTTCTTCATTGTATCTACTACTCTTCCTCAGGCCCCTGAGTTAGTTTAGCTTTGGACCCTTATTGTTTCTATGACTGCCATCAGCTTAGGATCCCAGTCACCGCTCTAACCACCTCCTCCCACTCTGCTGTCACTCACTGTCTGCCAACAGTGGCCTCATCACTGTTCCTCCAACTGGCCTCCACCCTCCTGCCTCAGGATCTTTGCCTTGCTGTTTGCTCTACTTGGGGATGGGCTAAGTAGCTCGGTCATGTCCAACTCTGTGTGACTCTATGAACTATAGCCTGTCAGGCTCCTTTGTCCATGGGATTCTCTAGGCAAGAATACTGGAGTGGATTGCCATTCCCTTCTCCAGGGGATCTTCCCAACTCAGGGATTGAACCGGCAGCTCTTACATCTAACTTGCATTGGCAGGTGGGTTCTTTACCTCTAGCACCACCTGCCAGAGGTAAAGAACCCACCTGCCAATGCAAGTGAAGGCAGTGGCACCCCACTCCAGTACTCTTGCCTGGAAAATCCCATTGATGGAGGAGCCTGGTGGGCTGCAGTTTATGGGGTTGCAAAGAGTTGGACATGACTGAGTGACTTCCCTTTCACTTTTCACTTTCATGCATTGGAGAAGGAAATGGCAACCCACTCCAGTGTTCTTGCCTGGAGAATCTCAGGGACGGGGGAGCCTGGTGGGCTGCTGTCTATGGGATCGCACAGAGTCGGACACGACTGAAGTGACTTAGCAGCAGCAGCAGCACCACCGCCTGGGCTTCCCAGGTGGTGGTGCTACTTGGGGATACTCTTCCCCAAATGTCTATACCATCCTCTTTCTCAATTTTTTTTTTTAATTTTTACTCAACTGTCACCCTCTCAACAAAACCTTTCAGGACTGTACTATCTAAAATGTTAAGCTTCTAACACTTGCTAACCCACTTTCCTGCTTTAATTTTCTTCTCAGTGAAAAGTGAAAGTTGCTTAGTCATGTCCGACTCTTTGTGACCCCATGGACTGTAGCCCACCAGGGTCCTCTGTCCATGGGATTCTCCAGGCAAGAATACTAGAGTGGGTAGCCGTTCCCTTCTCCAGGGGATCTTCCCATCCCAGGGATCGAATCCAGCTCTCCTGCATTGCAGGCAGATTCTTTACCCTCTGAGCTACCAGGAAAGTCCTTTCAGAACTAGGTACTTAATAAATAATCATTAGACCAGCGGTGCTGTCTGAATAATGGCCCCCAAAGACATCCATGTCCTGATCTCCGGAACCTGTGGATATGTTACTTTCTGTGACAAAACGGACTTTGCAAGTGTGATTGAGTCAAGGATCTTGAGGTGACAAGATTATTCAGGATTGTCCAGGTGGTGACCAATGGAATCACAAGAGTCTGTAAAAGATGGAAGAAGGAGGTGGAAGAGCAGAGAAGTTGGAGTGAAGTCACTCCTGGAAGAAATGTGAGTGACCTCTAGAATTGAAAAGGCAAGGAATAGATTCTTCCCATAAAGTCTCTAGAATAGAAACACAACCCTTCTGTGACCTGACACCTTGATTTTGACGCCATGAGGCTTATTTTCCGATTTTGATCTACAGAACTGTAAGATGATGTATTTGTGTTATTTGAGCTACAAAGTTAGTGACAATATATTACAGCAACAGTAAGAAATGAACAGAGCCAGTTTTGATGAAGAATCTTGAATTGGAGTGTGGTGAGCTGAAGGCTGTGTGAACAGGCCAGCTGGTGTGGAAGTGGAAGATCACCGTGCATGTTCCTGCTGTACCAAGAAATAGACTTCATCTCCCAAGGTTATTTCATCCCTTTGAGTCTGCGGTTCTTAAGGAATGGCAGACAAGGCTGTATCTTGCACAAAACAGTAAGCTGTGCGAATTACCTGTTCGGCCTTCTGTTTGGGCTTCCTTGCTAAAGAGGCCTCCGCTGACAGTCAGGATCTGTATCTTGTACTTCTTTCCTGGTGTTAGGTCTTCAAACTTGTGCTGCTTCGTGGTGGCTGCCTCTGATGTGTTACTTAGGAGGATTCCATTTTCACTCAGAAGTAGGATATCATATCTTTCTGCCATGCCAACAGCTTTTTGCCAACTTACTATTAAGGAATGACTACTGTATACATTGTCTGCAGTTATTCCCTGAACAGATGCTGGGACTGCAAAAAAAAAAAAAAAAAAAAAAAATTAGAGAGAAGCAGTTTCCATCACTTAGGGCAAAGTAATCAATTGAGAAAAACTTCCCTAAATCAACTGCAGATGGAAGATGATACCTCATGGTTGCATTGACATTCTTCATGTGCCCTTCAGACAAAGTGTTGGTCTGGCCAAAAAGCTTGTTCAGCTTTTTCTGTAACACCCTATGGAATGGACTTTTGGGGCCAACCCAGTATTTCTTGACCTGAATTATCCATATAACTGCTTAGATTCTCTATTTTTACCCCCTCTGATTTAGAAAGGATCTTGAAGTCAAACAAGGAGAAAAATTAGTGAGAGTGACACTAAGAGATATGCAGAGTGATACGTATCTAAGTATTTATGAAGTGGAGGAATGCTGCACAAACTTACATTCAATGAATATAGTTTGGATGACTGAATTACGTTGTTTGTTTAGACTTTCCTTCCCAAGATTAACTCAGGTCAAAGCTTCAAGCCTTGACCTAAGCACTAGCATATAACAGTCTTTGTCCTACGGCTTCTGATGTGAAAGGCCAGATAGTATTGTTTATCAATAATATTTAGTGTTCTATGATTATATATTTTTCTCATTCTACCCCATCTCCTCAAGAGATCTCATCCACTCCCATGATTTGAATTGTCACCCATATGGTGATGACTCCCAGATTTAAACTCAGTTCAGATCTCTCTTCTAGTATTGCAAATGACATTCCTCTCTGGATGTTCCACAGACTCCCAACTCTCAAGATGCCCAAATCGAACTCTTCATCGCCCTTCCACCACCTCCTTAGTGCTCTTTGTTTCTATCTCTTGGTCCAAGTCAGAAACTTGACGTGTCACCCTCAGCCTTCTACATAATCAAGCATGAGTCCTGTCATTCCTGAACCTTAAATCTTACATCTCTTGGGTCTCTCCATTTCTCTCCTCCTCTACTGCACTAGCCTAGGACACTGTCCTTTCTCACTCACAGCACTGCAAGTGTCTCTTGACCAGAGTTTCCTCATGTCCCACTGCTCCAAACTGCAGTGTTTGGCAGATTCTCATAGCACACAATGCTGAAGGCCCTTCATTGCTCTCTGTAATTCTATAACCTTAACAATGAGGCCCTTGGCAATTAGGTCCATCTACCTACTTGGCCACATGGCTCACATCTTTATTCTAGAAATAATGGTGTGTAGCTCCTCAAATGTGCCATGCATCCTCTTCCCTCCAGGCCTTCACTTTTCTGCTTGAACCAGATCAACATACTTCACCAGGATAATCTCCTAGTATCTTTTTAAATGTTACTTTCTCCTGGAAGCCTTCCCTGACTCTCTTTTCCCCAAAATGTTTATTTATTTATTTGGCTGTGCCAGGTCTGAGTTGCAGTATGCAGGATCTTCAGCTGTGGCATGTAGTGGCATGTAGGATCTAGTTCCCTGACCAGGAATTGAACCCAGGCCCCCTGTATTGGGAGCATGGAGTCTTAGCCATTGGACCACCAGGCAAGTCCCCCTGACTCTTTTTGTTTGCTTCTATAATATCCCATTTTTACTTTTATTTGAACAAGTATTGTGTTGTACTGTAATTGCCTTTTCATTTCTCTGCTTCCTTCTCTAGACTGTGGACTTCTTTGGTCAAGGGCTCTATCATGCTGTTAAGTTTCCATTTTCTAACATAGTGCTTGACATATAGTTGGAGATACATATGAAATAGAGACAGGCAGGGCACAGTACAGAGGCCCAGGCCCCACAACTAAATAAATGGTCATGAGGGTAGAAGATACCTAGCACATATTGTGTCGTGGTAGAGAGACCATGAACTTTGGAGTCAGAGACACTTAGATGTGAATTATAGTTCTAGGTCTTATTACATGTATCCTTGATAATGTTTCATAAACTTTCTGAGCCTTACTGTCCTCATCTATAAAATGAAGATAATGATCTCTACTTTGTAGTGTGGCTAAAGATCATTATTATTTTTTTTTTAAGATTTTTTTGTTTTTGATGTGGACTGGACCATTTTAAAGTCTTTACTGAATTTGTTACAATATTGCTTCTGTTTTATGTTTTGGTTTTTTGGCTCTAAAGTATGTGGGATCTTAGCTCCCTGACCAGGGATCAAATCTGCACCCCTGCATTGGCAGGTGAAGTCTTCAACACTGGACCACCGGGAAAGTCCCTAAGGATCGTTTTAGATGCCTGGTATTTACAGGGTGCTTCTAGCTTATTTTTGTTTTGAAAGCACTATATGAATAGTGTTATTAATATAAATGCAGATGGTGACTGCAACCATGAAATTAAAAGATGCTTACTCCTTGGAAGAAAAGCTATGACAAACCTAGACAGCATATTAAAAAGCAGAGACATTATTTTGCCGACAAAGTTCCGCCTGGTCAAAGCTATGGTTTTGCTAGTAGTCATGTATAGATGTGAGAGTTGGACAATAAAGAAAGCTGAGTGCCAAAGAATTGATGCTTTTGAACTGTGGTGTTGGAGAAGACTCTTGAGAGTCCCTTGGACTGCAAGGAGATCAAACCAATCATTCCTAAAGCAAATCAGTCCTGAATATCATCAGAAGGACTGATGTTGAAGCTGAAACTCCAATACTTTGCCCACCTGATGCGAAGAACTGACTCACTGGAAAAGACCCTGATGCTGGGAAAGACTGAAGGAAGGAGGAGAAGAAGGGGATGACAGAGAATGGGATGGTTGGATTATATCACCAACTTGATGGACACAAATCTGAGCAGGCTCCAGGAGTTAGTGATGACAGGGAGACCTGGTGTGCTGCAGTCCATGGAGTTGCAAAGAGGTGGACATGACTGAGTGACTGAACTGAACTGATTAATATATCTGCCTGCCAAGGCAGGAGATGTAAGAGATGTTCAATCCCTGGGTCAGGAAGATCCCCTGGAGGAGGATATGGCAACCCACCCCAGTGTTCTTGCCTGAGAATGCCATGGACAGAGGAGCCTGGCAGGCTATGGCTCATGGGGTCGCAAAGAGTTGGACACGACTGAAGTGACTTAGCATGCATTAATAATAAATAAACAGAATATTATTAATTTATCACAAATGAAATAGATGACATAAGTGTATTTTTCTTTAAAGAATTTATAGAAAGGAGTAAACTTTTGAAAAATGCATAGGTTAGAAAATCAGCTATTTATATTCCTTGAGTGAGAAAAAAAATCTATTCATATGATTTGGTTTCTAATTACCTTTCATTTGCTTTGAACATCTCTATTGAAAAAGGAAAATGCAAAGAAAAAATATGAGAAAAGCTCTTGAAACCAGAGAAAAGCTCTTGAAACCACATTGAACCGTATAAATTTTGTGGTTTTGAATTTGGATATTGTCCATCTGTGAACGGCCCTGGAGAACTACCTGGCCCTTTTCCAGGTGGACACTTACTTGTCCGCCCAAGCACATCGATCTGGTTCTTCTGGGACCCGCTGACAGAAGCGATCACAATCCGGTACTGCTCGCCAGCCTCCAGCCTCTGGAACGTGTGCTCAGAGATGTGCTTGAGGACAGTCTGAGACTCGACCATTTGATTCTGCCTGAATGCTGACACCACATAGGAATCCACATCACCCCCACCAGGAGTCCAGTTCACTGTCAGGCTATCTGTCGCCCCACTGGGAGAAACGTGAATATTTTTGACCACACTAGGAACTAAGAAAAGACAGTAAATGTAAAAAAAAATCACTTACAGAATGAGTTGTGGAAATTTTCAACTAAAATTTTCATGCTTCCTACCTTTTGGCATCTACTGAAAGAATACATATGAAAAAATTGCTATCAGTCTACCATTTTTCTCTGACTTTTCTGCTTGAACCAAAGTTGATAGGGGAAATTTAGAGGGACGTTAGGGCCAGTGAGTGGAAATGAAAAATGCCAGTTATACAGAGGGTGAGACTGTCTTGGCCCAAGTCTTGGTTTCCTTATTTACTAGCTGTAGGACTATAGGCAAATTACTCAACCCCTGTAAGTTTCAATTTCCTTATCAGAAAAACAGCAGTGATAATTATAGTAACCAGTCCATGAAATTGTTAGGACTGAACAAAATTTACACATAAAGTTCTTTGCTGTGGGTCCAGTTCACAGTAAACTCACAATAAATGTTAGCTGTTATTGCAACACCCCCAATAGCATTCCAAAGAAGGAATACACAACCAACCAACCGACTGACCAACCAACCAACCCAGTTATTTCTACTTAATTTGTATGACTCACAGCAACAGCTATTCACATCAGTTCAATGCTTTTTTTTCCAGAAACTTTTTCTTCTTCCCTACGTTATACTTCAGTTTTGTTAAACCAGCTTGGACAACATCATTGTCACTATCGAGATAAACTCCTTTCTTGCCACTCCTTCCTCACCCCTTAGCCCTTCAAATCCTCAACCAAAATACTTGGCTACCCAACATGCTAAATACACTGCTCTATCTAGTCAGGTTCGAGAGCTGAATTTCCAATTACCTGTGAAGCCCTCGATGAAGGCCGACTGCTGGACATCTCCACTAATCGTCAAGACAAGAATTTTATACTTGCGCCCTGGTGTGAGGGAGGTGAATCGATACTCAGTTGCAGTGCTGACAAGGTGAAAAGGAGGAAATACTTTCATATCGTTGAAGAGCAGCTGGATCTCGTACTGGTCGACATCCCCATCAGCTCTTGTCCATGTCACCCAAAGGTCCTCAGTGCTCCTGTTCTTCAGCGTGAGATCCTTAACAGCCTCTGGGACTACAAGAAGACATTTCGAGAAAGTGACTGATTAGAGTTTACTCCACAATAATTTATGAATCACATTCACAGAACTGGCAAACATCTCTCTTCCCCAAATAAACCACGTCAGCAACTTCACGCATAATTAAACAAGAAAAATTGGAAGCCACTATTAAAATTGTAATTTTTTTCCTTACATAAATCTTATATGCTAAGTGTTGGTAGGATATAATTATAAAATGAGTTATGATTTCAATCATAAGATAAAATAAGATGTCTAGAACTTTAAATGCATGATGCAGGAGGACAGGGAAGAAAAATGTGAAATTTGGCCTTCCTGCTTGTCCACTATGCTTGCTTTTATCTGTCAATAAATATTCTGTGATTACAAGGTCCTGGCTTGGCTGAATGATGTTAGTTCCAAGTGAGACTAACTGGGAATATAATTTACTGATCAGTAAGTAGATAAAATGCAAGGTTCAGATAAATTATATACTCAATGACCTTTAAAGTCCCAACCAACCATCACATTTTGCAATCTTTCCACTTACTTGTTCTTCCATTCCCTTGTTCACTGGCTTCATACTGTCCACTTTTTGTACTAACAGTAACACTGTACAACCGTCCAGGGACTAGCTTAACAAATACACACTCATTTTCAGACTTGGGAACGCTTTTTGTTTGAATGAAGTTGTTTTTGTTTTTAATGGTGACTTCATAGTGATCAAAGTCTCCAGAGGCATGTACCCAGGATACCTTTAAATAGTCACTCCTGGCCGAGTTGCTGATACTGACTCCCTGGACCTTGTTAGGCACTGAAAAAAGAGAACAGAAAACAGCTAGATATAGGATGATTCTGAGGGAGCCACTGATCACAGATGACAATCTTAGATGATAAAGGAAAGTGAGTAGATTTTTACTGTGTGCATTTAAAAGAAAAAATCTTAGACCTTCAGATCACAAATTTCTGGAGAGGAAAGATGGTTACACTATTTGGAGTGATTAAATGGATCTTTTTATACAGAACCTGATGAATGAATTCTAATCCTATTGTTAGCCTATACAAAGTGTCATGTACAAGATGGAACATTAAATGTAATAACTGATGATTAATGTGAATGACGGTGATAACATTAATAATTCCAGCATACCTTGGCAACTCAATATATGACAATAAGTTACCAACATGAGTATAAACAATCCAAAACAAAGTGGAAGAAGAGGAAGGACATGTGGTAATTGATACATGAAAATATGTTCAGTATCATTGGTGATCAAGGAAATGCTAGTTAGGGCCGTGGTAAAGTACCATTTTACATACATGTGGTTGACAAAATTTAAAAACCTGATAAAACCCAGTGTGAGAGAGGGTGCTCATTCATAGAAGACTGAATGAATGAACTGGTAAATAAACACAGTGAAACAGTATATGGAAGTCATAATTAGTTATTCTTAACTCAAAACACAAAAATCCGGATTTCTTGCCCTTAATAGCAAAACACAACATATGGATGAATTTAATATTAAGTGAAAAAAATCTAAGTCCCAGAAGATTACAGATTGCATGAAAATACCTATTTTATATCAAAACAACTGAAAATTTAAAAAATATATAATTTTAGGATTATATAAATAATAAAATTGCAACAAGGAAGGCAAGAGAGAAAAATAGGAGTCAAGATGATGGCTATTGTGGGATGGATTAGTGAGGAGGGAATCTCATGATCTGATGTAGATTATTAAGTCCCTAGCTTTTGTTCTGGATAGTGCTTTCTGATGTACATATTGAATTATTAAAAATTATTAATTAAATGCCTAAAACACAAAACTGGCAAAGTGGCAACTGACACATAGGACCCTGAGCCAAGAATTACGATTAATTCAATTTTGTGCACCTGACGTTCCCCATAACTATATAAATAAACAATTCTATGAACCTATAGTTTTCCTCTCAATTGATCAATCAATCCATGAATGCTTGTTAACAGGAGCACTGTAAAATAAGCCAATTCTTACTTAGAGCATGATATCACGGATATTCTATTTTTTAATTTGGGGCTGTATTTTAATTCAAAAGTAGGCCCCAGATGAATTACTATTTGGCATAACTGGGTTTTATAAATATTAATGAGAAGGAGAACTGAGACGAGATATGAACTCAGTCGGATCCAGGGTGCTAAGCTCTATCTCAATGCCACCGTGTTCTCTGGATCTCGGCAATCTCTGTGTTTGGTGTATGTCAAGGGATTTCTGCTCTGATCACATGCTAAGCCTATGTCCAGGTTTTCTCTCCCACATTTCCCCAAGCGTGAAATGATCCAGAAACTTTAATATTTTGGTATCTAAGCTACATTTTTCATGATCCTTCTCACATTGACAAGGTGCACTACTATCCTTTGTTGGCTTATGTGTGCTGGGCTTTATACTGGAATATATCACAATCCAGATGTGGAGCAAGAGCAGGTATGCTTTTTTCCCCAAGATGTTTACCTGGAACCAATCAGCATGTTGCTAGAATTTAGTCATCACAGACTTACAGAGAATACATTCCAGAGTGACGCTGTTTGTATGGGCTGCTGCTGCTGCTAAGTCGCTTCAGTCGTGTCCGACTGTGTGTGACCCCATAGACGGCAGCCTACCAGGCTCCCCCGTCCCTGGGATTCTCCAGGCAAGAACACTGGAGTGGGTTGCCATTTCCTTCTCCAATGCGTGAAAGTGAAAAGTGAAAGTGAAGTCGCTCAGTCGTGTCTGACTCTTCACAACCCCATGGACTGTAGCCCACTAGGCTCCTCCATCCATGGGATTTTCCAGGCAAGAATACTGGAGTGGGGTGCCACTGCCTTCTCCATTGTATGAGCTAAGAAAGGTTGATGATCAGGGCAATTTACTAAAGACAAAGCAACTCTTCCAGGGAGAAAAACTTGGCTGAATACCACGCTAAGTCAAAAAGGGGCTCTCCAGGTGGAACTGAGGGTAATTTGTGAGAGTTGCCTTGATGCGTGGTGAGATGATGTGGTACAGAATTAGAAATACTGACATTATGACCAGAAATGTAGAAGAAGAGCATTAGAAAAGGAAAAGGGCATTGAGACAATCAGCCAAAATCAACAAGGCAACAACTCAGACACGACACTCCAGTTAAACTGATTTGTCAGGGGCAATGGTCTGCCTTGATTAGTCATGCGCCAAATCCAAGTTCATGCTGGTAAAGAATCAAAAGGGTGCTTTGAACAAAGACTCACTTCTCTTGCATTTAAAAACAATCTGAGCACAAGACCTTGCAATATGAAAGTCATGTGGACAGGGAACAGTCATGAATTAACACCAAGGGAAAGAAAAGGGTGAGTGACTGGATGACATATCCTTTAATTTCTGGCAATTTTTAGGCTCCAAGTTAAATCAACATAAAATGCTGACATGAGGCTGCTTTGTAAATAGAAATCTGCTTTTCAGATCTAAGACAGTATTGTGCTATCAGCATAATTAAACTTTAAATCATTTGAGGGTAAGGACTATCTCTTTATATCTCTGACTAGTGCTTTCAGAAAGAACATGATGTAATGGAAACAGCCCTTGAGTATGGTTGAGCTTGGGTACTGGTCAGCCATGTGACCTTTAGGAAGCCACAGTTTCTTTCTGGGGCTTTATCTCAAATGAGATGGAATTAGACCACTCTATGGACACCTTCAATGCTAGCAGCTAGCATGCTGCAACAATGTGAATTGGTGGTTCTTAACTTTTTGAGGTTATAGAAATTGTAAGACTCTGATAAAAAGCCATCCACTCTCTTTCCAAAGAAATGCACATACTTCCCCTGTCCCCAACAACTTCACAGAAAATTTTGGGGGTACTACTTTCCAAAAGTCTACCTAATGAAACACTAGGTAAAAACCTCCAGTCTAAGTGATTTCTGATTATTCATTCTTCAAACATTCACTGAGTGCCTACTACTAGGCTTCAGATCTTGTGCTGGGGCATTAAATGATATTAGTTGTCCCAGATCCTCATGGAAAACTGACATTTTAAAATGTAAATATCAACCCATAGCTCAGCAGGAAAGATTTGACAGAACATTAACAGCACCTTAAGCAGTACTCACAGATGTAAGTCCCAGGAGGTATAAGTAAATTGGGAAAATGGTAGCTGTCTAAATTTAGTTCTTTATAGCACATTGAAGACCAGGGCTTCAATGCCTTTGCTAAGATTTTGCTTCTAGCCGCAGAACTATAAAGTTTCAAATTTTCACCTCCACTAAAAAAGGATGAACAGTGGTCTTGACCAACAGACATTTCAGGAAGAATTTCAGGACAGAGAACATTATAGGCTCTTGGGTCATTCAGAACTGAGTTTAAAATCCAGGATGTGAAATGCCCCGGCTGTTTAACAAGTTAAATAACTGGGCAAGTTACCTTGGACTTTGGTTCAACACTTATCACAACCTGTAAGATGGGAATAATAACAACCACCTCAATAAGGACTTTATAAGGATTAAATTAGTGAACATATATAAAGCCAGGGTCTAGCAACCGAAAAGTACTCCCTAAACAGAAGTACTTGCTGCTGCTGCTGCTGCTAAGTTGCTTTAGTCGTGTCCAACTCTGTGCGATCCCATAGATGGCAGCCCACCAGACTCCGCCATCCCTGGGATTCTCCAGGCAAAAACACTGGAATGGGTTGCCATTTCCTTCTCCAATGCATGAAAGTAAAAAGTGAAAGTGAAATCAGTCAGTAAGTGTCCGACTCTTTGTGACCCCATGGACTGCAGCCCACCAGGCTCCTCCGCCCATGGGATTCTCCAGGCAAGAATACTGGAGTGGGGTGCCATTGCCTTCTATACTATGATCTCTAGCCACAAAAATTGTGTTCATCTTATTCTGAAGGTATCATCTGCTCACATAAGGAACTTGTTGGGTCAAAATATGAGGACTCTGCAACAGTGTTGTGATCTCAGCAGTCTTTAATCCCGTCCTTACAGAATTGCTGCAGATCTATGACGTCCTGAGGAGCTTCCCAGGTGGTGCTAGTGGTAAAGAACCCATCTGCCAGTGCAGGAGACGTAAGAGATGTGGGTTCAATCCCTGGGTTGGGAAGATTCCCTGGAAGAGGGCATGGCAACCCACTCCAGTATTCTTGTCTGGAGAATCCCATGGACAGAGGAGCCTGGTGGGCTACAGTCAATGGACTCACAAAGAGTTGGACATGACTGAAACGACGTAGCACACACACATGCATGCCTGATGCCCTGAACCACGTAGGCGGCTGGTTCTAAGAGAGTCTGTATCTCATGAAAGCCTCACCTGTCCGCTCTTGGCTGAAGGAATGACTTTCATATTTGCCACTCCTCGTAGTTATGGTCACGTTGTAGAGGCGGCCTGGGGTGAGGGAGCTGAAGGAACATTCACCGACAGACTTGGCGATCACAAGGGACTGAACCACCCTGCCGTCATGGGAGAGTGTCACCACGTAGCTATCCACGTCTCCAGGAGCTGGCAGCCAGGATATGCTGAGGTAGTCACTGCGGCCAGAGTTGTTTACCGTTACTCCACTCACACTGGAAGGGACTGGGATTTTAAAGAGGGGAAGAATATTTAAAAAGAAAAGTACAGTCAAATTGTGAATCATTTACTGCAGTCAGCACAAACGGCATGGACTCAGAAGATCTGATTACCTAGGAAGTGTCAAGGAAGTGTAAGGATTTCACGTTAGCTTTGGGAAGCTCAGAGTTCTTACCTCAGAAGGCTAACCAAAATGAAAACGCAAGAAGTATTTTGGATGCCTCATTAATATAAGGATACTGCTATTGAATTTTCATGGTGTGACTGTTTGCAGAGTATTTTAAGTGGAGGCATTTATATGTGAGTGTGTCAGGAGGTTTCCTTTGTAGGACAGGGAACAAACATTAACATCTTAAATGTATGAGCTTGAATCCAAACCCATTGATAAAGAAAAGAAGTTTGAGGGGAAAGGTACTCAAGATACAATGGCTTTTCTAAAAGTCTCAGACATTGGATAGCTTTGATCTTCTTGTGATTAAGTTATTTATTTCTGGGGTGTCTAATCATGAACACAAGTGAAAGGGGTGTATTTCTCTTTGCAAAGCATTTTCTGCCCTCTAGTGGTGAGAAATAAACTTAAACATCTATTCCGTAAGCAACTAGTCTGGAGACCAGACTTGCGGGCCCAAAGACCTGTCATGGAGATAATGACTTCTCTGGTGTCCACCATAATCGTACAAAAATAGGAAAGATGCGGATGCCTTCCAGGAGTTCCCCAGCTACTAGTACAGTCTGGAAATTAATCATTGTGATGCTGAATAATAGTTATTCCCTGTATTAGAAATAAGTGCACAACAAATAGTACTGTCAGTAGTGAATATCAGAATAAAATATTATAGTATATATGAACTCCACTGCAGTTTTCATCATTGGTTGACTGACTTCAGGTAAATATTTTCATATAATTTCATAAAATCTGTACATCACATATAATTGTTGGGATTTGGCTAGATGACCTAGGAGAATCCTTCTTATCTAATATGCTCTGACTTTGTGATTTAAGCCCCAGTATTTTTTACATCTATATAAGCACTTATCTATCACTGAAGATATAAACAGCATTCTATTGAATAATTCTGCTGATGCTGTTCCATGTATATGGACATTTCCTAGATATAAATTGAACTTTTAGCCATATTATTTGTGTATTGATGACTTCCCTCCTTCTTCCCTTCCTTCTTTTTCACATCCCTTGGTAGCTCTCAAAATAACTATGCTTGTTTTTCAAAACTGCTGGAAAAATTTGCAACTACTAACATTTTATTAGAAAAGATATAATTATCAAAAATATTACCAAAATATAAATTCATGTTTAAGAAGACATATAAAAAATTAAAAGACAGATATAAAATTTATTTTTCTTTAGAATTAGCATTTTTTCAGGTTATAACTAGATTTGTTAAATACATTTAATATTTTAAATTTTAAATATTTTGCCACATTATCTAAGCTTGGAGCTTTTATATATATATGTTTAAAATTTGTAGAAGTATAAATGAATTATTTCAACCTTGACTAATACTTCAGCAATTTGAGTAGATGGTAATGATTATCAAGGCTTTAGCCACTGAATTATTTTTACAATCTACCATGTTCAAAATATACTAACCAAAGCACCTTTCAAAATTCTCATTATTGTGTTTCCATAGTAATATTCCATTTTTCTTCTTTTTCATTATAATGTCTGCACTCAATGTGTTTGAATAAAATAACTGATGCTTATATTTATTCATATCTTGTCCTCTGCTCAAAACTTTACAATCATTTTTCAAAGAATTTCTTGTCTATTTTTTGCATACTTCTATTATATAATGTTGGCCAAATACTGATACCTCTGTTGCCATTAAAATACAGTATAAAATAATTACAAGTCCTGTTTATCAAGTGATCTCAGACACCAAACTATTTTAGTATAGCACAATAAGCTGGGTAGCTCTTGGGGTATTTTAAGATGGAATTAACCTATGTAGCAGAGTCTGACTACTTGCTCACCAAACCATTTCCTTTTCCTCTTGGACACACAGCTAGACTAGATTGCCCAGCCACTCCCTGCAGTGCAGTGTAGTCATACAAATGTTCCCGTTAAAGGAATGTGGGTGGAAGTGATGTGTTTACTTCCAGCTTTGGTAGTCTTTCTCCTCCCTATAACCTCCATCCTCTGGAGAAATGAAGAGACCTCCGAGGATCTAGAGGAAGGAAGAATCACAGATGGTAGGACCCTGGGTCCCTAAATTACTGCTTGGAGAAGAACCAACCAAAAGAGTTGTCCAATCAGGAACACCTACATTGTACAGTTGTATAAGCAGGAAATAAGTCAGCGTAATCTGACTAATGCGACTGCAACTCAATGGGAAATGGATGCAAATTCCTTCTCAACTCTTCTCCTCAACTTATTTCTCCTTCCCCACTCTGATACCTGGTGTTGGCATGAATTACTGGGGATGGAAGAGAAAATGAAGCTTAGAGAGATAAGTTAATGGAGACTTAGGGCCAGAATCTAGGCCTCTTGATCCCAAACTAATCTTTTGGGTCCCCCAATCCAATTATGCTACACTGATGGATAGTGCCAAGAATCACTAAACAAGAAGAACGAAGATATCAGGAAGAACAGCATCAGTTGCCACAGAATGACAGAAATGAGCAGACATCAGTGAGTTTCTACCTAGACAAGAAATATCTTTTCAGCAACTTAGTTGATCTTTTGGGAGAGTTAATGAAGTTAATGGTCCTTGGATTCAATAAGCAGATGAGATTCATGATTTTAGAAAAGGACATAACTGTGGATATAGGCTGCTGATACTCAGAATCTGAGCATTGGGAATATAGAGGGATGAGCCTGACATCCAACTTCTTATAATCATATGAAATTAAATAGGCAAAGTCACTGACCTGATCTGAGGTCACTAATAATTATTAAAGCTTCTATTGGATTTATTTAACTGTTTTCCTTTCTAAGAAACTAGAACATACATTTTATATTGTATTTACATTCTTTCTTTGTGTTGTGTAGAAAATTATATTCCTTTCTTTGGTGCTACACCTCTGTCTGACACATATTGCCATAAGATACTTATTTGCTTACTTAGCTCTCTGCCCTATTTGACTATGAGCTCTTTAAGGTCAAGGAACACTGTTTACTGTAGGTGGCATACAGTATTACTGCTGCTGCTGCTGCTGCTAAGTCACTTCAGTCCTGTCCAACTCTGTGTGACCCCATAGACGGCAGCCCACCAGGCTCCCCCGTCCCTGGGACTCTCCAGGCAAGAACACTGGAGTGGATTGCCATTTCCTTCTCCAATGCATGCAAGTGAAAAGTGAAAGTGAAGTCGCTCAGTCGTGTCCAACTCTTCACGACCCCGTGGACTGCAGCCCACCAGGCTCCTCCATCCATGGGATTTTCCAGGCAAGAGTACTGGAGTGGGGTGCCATTGCCTTCTCTGGGCATACAGTATTAAACACTGTTTAATGTTGCCCATGAAAATATATGGGATTAGGGAATTTTATTAACTTTCAACCATAGAAGTTGGAGATCATTGTTTTTTCTGTCTTAAAACTAAGAATAAGAAAGAGAATGGAAGATATGGTTTTTTTTTTTTTTTAAAGTTTATGACTTGCTTACCTTAATCTGACATAAAAATTTCAAAGAAAATCAGCTGGATGAAGGAATAAACTTAGGCAGCAAATGACTGTTGTGTCATCATTAAGGTTTTCTAGGAGTTCTGACACAAGTATTGGAGATTTTAGAAAATTTAGTATTCATTCTCTCCTCTCTCACTCATCCTCCAATTTCCATTCCTGGGAGATCACCATGTACCATCTAAATAGCATTGAAACTTGGCTTTTAGGAAGGTCTGAGTTGGGTCTGTCTTTAGGATGTTTTAAGGCTTCTAGGATATACTCTGGAGGTACCATGTGCTCAGGTATCTGTAGGTCACACTCTTCTTACCTGTCCTTCCCTCCACCACCACTTGTCGGGAAGAGATCCCTCCGCTTACTGTTGTTACCACCACGGAGTAGAGGCTGCCTGATTTGAGGGAGTGGAAGCTGTATCCGCTAGTCTCACTGGAGACACTTTCATTTTTGATGACCACATTTTCATGGATCAGTAAGACTTGGTAGAATTCTACGTCTCCCAAGGCCTGGGTCCAGTTAGTAAACAGACTGTTTGTTGTCCCTTGGTTGGCCACACGCAAACCAGTCACTTGGGCAGGCACTAAAACAGAGCAGAGAGGGAAGAAAAAACAGATGACACTTCATTACCCTAAGGAAGTGTGACAAAAAGGAGTAAAAAATGGAGGCAGTTTTGAAAATGCTAAAATATATACATATACTTTGATATAGACAGTCAGCTTTATTTCCTGTGACATATGGAGAACTAGTCCCCTAGAGAGACTCCACCATTCTGAAAAAGCTGCTTATGTGGAAAATCAAAATTATTTCATATCCAAGGATAAGATGTATGCCTATTAAGTATTTTTTATTTTAAATTTTAAATAATAAAGGGTGCTATTTTTGAAAATTGCTTACCTAATGGGATTTCACCTGTCCCTACTCAATGAGAACTGAAAGTCACATTATTTACTGGATGGTTGTTATGGGGTGGTACTGGGAAATCCCTTCAATCTGATGATTAGATTATAGTGTAGGAAACTGGTAATTCTTTACTGGCACATTCTCAAGAGGCCCATTCTTATTATACATGTTTGAGTGAGTGAAAGTCGCTCAGTCATATCTGACTCTGCAACCCCATGGACCGTACAGTCCAGAATTCTCCAGGCCAGAATACTGGAGTGGGTAGCCTTTCCCTTCTCCAGGGGATCTTTGCAACCGAGGGATTAAATGCAGGTCTCTCGCATTACAGGTAGATTCTTTCCCAGCTGAGCCACAAGGGAAGCCCTATTATACATGAAAATGCTACAACAATATAAGATATAGTATCAAATAATAATAATAATAATGATAACAACTGAATCAATTATCAAAAAATGTAATTGGCCTATACAACAGTGATAGGAAAGAGTCATTCTGGGGTCCAAGGCCTGATCTGTCTCACCTGTGAGCCTGTGCCCCTTACCTAATTAACAACCATTGTGATTTTTAACCTGTCCATTAACAAATCTTTTTACACAGACCTTGAAGTTGGCACTTGATCAACATTTCCTTTGTGCCTCTTCCCAGAATTATGATAGATAAGCAAAGGGATTTGAATCTTGGCACAACCTTTCTCAGAAATCACTGACTTTTTGATTAAAATATAAACACATTAAGTAAAATAGTTTACTGTACATGGGTTGAAAGATTCAATTCTAATTCTAAATTACATGTGAAAGCAAAGAAATTATATGCCAAAATAATTTTGAAAAACAAAAATAAAGTTGAAAGACTAACATCATCTGATTTCAAGACTTCTAGAAAGCTACAGTAATGAAGACAGTGTGATGTTGGAAAAAAAGTAAACAGACTAATGGAAAAAAATTGAGGATCCAGAAATATACCATGTAGACTGATGTTTTTTTAAAGATGCAAGGGCAATTCAGTAAAGAAAGGAGAGTCTTTTTCAACGAAGAGGATTAGAACTACTGGCTATTCATGTGCAAAGAAAGAAACCTTGCCTCATATCTCACATATATACAAAAATTCAAAATTGATAATACACCTAAATTTATAACCTGAAACTATGAAACGTCTAGGAGAAAATTTTGATGACCTTGTGTCAGACAAAGACTTCTTAGATATGACACCAAAAGCATATTCATAAAATAAAAAATTGACAAATTGGACACCAAAGTTAAAAACTCATGTTTTGCAAGACACACTAATAAATTAAGGAAAAGACAAGCCAGAGGGGGAGATCAAGATGGTAGAACAAGAGGACAGAGAGCACAGTGAAAAAGCAGAGGACTACTCTCAACTGAAAAGAAAAAGTAAATCCCCCCCAAAATGAATGAAACAGAAATCAACAATTTACCAGGCAAAGAATTAAAAACATTGGTAATAAAAATGTTAACTTAATTAGGGAAAAAGTTCATCTAAACAGTGAACATTTTAACAAGGAACCAGAAAATAGATCCAACCAGAAATGAATAACTCAATAGCTGAAATAAAAGAAAAAAAAAAACAAAAACACACTAAGCAGGAATGAGGAGCAGACTTAGTGGAACACATAAGTGATCTAGAAGACAGAATAATGTAAACTAACTCAATCAGAACAAAGAAAGAAAAACACATTTTAAAAAATGAAAGCAATTTAAAAGATGTCTGGGATAACATTAAGTGTTCCAATACTTGCATTATAGGGGTCCCAGAGGTGAAGAGAGAGAAAAGAGGATTGAAAATGTATTTGATGAAATTACATCTGAAGACTTCTCAAGCATGAAGAAAGAAACAGATATGCAGGTTCAGGAAGCACAGAAGGTCCCAAATAAGATGAACCCAAATAAAGCCACAAGATATAGCATAATTAAAATGGCAAAAGCTAAAGAGAATTCTAAAGGCAACAAGAGAAAAACAAAGACGCATACACAATGGAATCCCTATAAGGCTGTCAGCTGATTTCTGAGCAGAAATATTCCAGGCCGGAAGGCAGTGGCATGATACATTCAAAGTGCTGAAAGGGAAAAACATCCAACCTAAGATTGGATGATTATCAGTTAAAATACAAGTAGAGATTAGCAAAAACTAAAGACAAGCAAAAACTAAAAGTTCATCAATACTACATATACCCTAAAAGAAAAGTTGAGGGGTCTTCTCTAAATAGAAAAGAAGTAAGAATCTATAGGAAATGAAAAACTCCCACTAGAAAAGGCAAATATATAATAAGAATGAAGGATCAACCACTTAAATAAACCAGTACATACATTAAAAGACAAAAAATTGTAAATGCGACTATAATAACAATATACAATTAAGGGATAAGCAAAAGATGTAAAATATGGTATCAAACCCACAAAATGTGGGGTAGGAAAGTAAAAAATGTAGGTCTTTCAGAATGCATGAGAACTTAAATAACTACCAGTCTAAACCAAGTAGATATAATTATAGGTCAGTATATGTGAATCCCATGACAACCACAAATCAAAAAGGATAAAATATCAAAGAATAAACTTAATCAAGGAGGTGAAATATAAAGTCTGAAAACTATAAAAACATTGATGAAGGAAACTGAAGATGATACAAAGAAATGGAAAGACATCCCATGCTCTTGGACTAGAAGAATTAATAATGTTTAAAATGGCCATACTACCCAAAGTAATCTATAGATTTAAAGCAATTACTACCAAAATATCCAAGACATTTTTTACAAAGCTAGAAAAAAAAATCCTAAAATTCACATGGAATCACAAAAACCATGAATTATCAAAGCAATCTTGAGAAAAAAAGAACAAAGCTGGAGATATCAAGCCACAGTTCAGATTATACTAACACATAGATCAATAGAACAGAACAGACAGCCCAGAACTAAATCCACACACTTATGGCTATTTAATCTATGGCAAAGGAGGCAAGAATATACAATGAAGAAAAGATATTCTTTTCAACAAGTGGTGCTGGGATAACTAGACAGCTACATGTACAAAAATGAGATTAGAACATTTCATCACACTACACACAAAAATAAACTCAAAATTGATTAAAGACCTAAATGTAAGATTGGAAATCATAAAACTTCTAGAAGAGAACATAGGCAGAACACTCTTGACATAAATTGTAATAATATTTTTCTTGATTTGTCCCCTAAATGTAAGAGAAATAATAGTAAAAACAAATGAGACGTGATTAAACTTAAAAGCTCTTGCACAGCAAGGGAAATCACTACAAAAACACTTTCATTTCTGGCACAAACCATGAAAATGCCCTCAATAAGCACAAATGCACATGCTGGACAAAACATAAAAATGTAAATATATGAATGAGCTGTCAAGGATGTAATGAATTCTCAGAAACCCATAATAAGGTGAGAGAGGTAACTGGATAGCTGAAGCAGACTTTCATCATGAGGGCACCTTTCAAATATAAATCTAAGCTTTGATTTTATAGCTTTGCTGGAACTATGAATAGGACTTTTCCAGGGTGAGGAACCTCATAGGTGACTCTGCATAATACTGAATCCTGAAAGCTTGCATTCTAAATGTAAGTGAAATAAATATTTCCTTCCTGTTCCCCATATACTTCAGCCTCCTTATTATTGGGAGAAAAAAACTTCCACTGAGAATTCATCACATTTTCAGTGAGTTTGCAACCCAACTTCATAAAATCTGGGTGATCAAAAACCTCAGGCTGATAATTACGATTAAATGTCTGAGTTGCTAAAAATCCTGTGCACCTGAAAGAATCTCAAGAAAAGAAAATTCCTTCTGAAACCTATCTCAAAAAAATTCCCACAAAATAAAAATCCAAGATATATGAGTTTAAAGTAAATTATCCCAAACATTTGAAGAAGTAAACACCATGGGCAAAGGCAGGCAACTCAATAAACAACAGGACTGAACTGATGATTTCAGATATTGCACTAATCAGACATAGATTGAAAATAAAAGCCATTAATTTACTTAAAGAAATAGAGGGGGGATAATGGAAAGAGCAACAGAATACAAAACAGATTTGAAAGACAACCAAAGAAAATATTTAAAAGTGAAGAACATAACAATTGAAATTTAGAACTCAGTGGGTGGACTTTCAAACAGATCAGATAAAACGAAAAAAAGAATTAATAAACTAAAAGTAAGATCTGAGGAAATTATCCAGACTATAGCCCAGAGAGCAAATATATGGAAAACATGAAACATGAATGTATGTGTATATATATATATATATGTATATATATATATATATATACACACACACACACAATGCCCAGTATGCCCAGTACTGAATAGGCTCTTAATGAACATTTATAAGATGAATGCTACATAATTCAGCAGACAGGATACTTTTAAAGTCTAAAATTTATTTTAAAATATTACCTGTTCTTCCTTTTGTTAAAGATGAATTTTTGAGGTCTCCACTAATACTGGTAACTGTAGCTATGTATTTTCGTCCAGGCACCAGGTTAGTAAAAGTGAATTCTCTGGCATCTCTGGGAAGCAACTTATGGATGAATAAGAGGTCTCTGTCGATGAGTGAGACGATGTATCTCTCCCATTCTGCTGCAGGGGTCTGCCACATGACGCTCAGCGAGGTTTCATTGGCATGTTTGACACGAAGGTGAAGGACAGCCAGGGGGACTGAGGAAAAAGCAGTAGACATTTGGGTCATTTGGATGCTGGAGGAGACTCTTGAGAGTCCCTTAAACTGCAAGGAGATCAAACCAGTCAATCCTAAAGGAAATCAATCCTGAATATTCATTGGAGGGACTGGTGCTGAAGCTCCAATAGTTTGGCCATCTGATATGAAGAACCGACTCATTAGAAAAGACCCTGATGCTGGGAAAGATTGAGGGCAGGAGGAGAAGGGGACGACAGAGGATGAGACGATTGGACGGCATCACTGACTCAATGGACATGAGTCTGAGCAAGCTCTGGGAGATGGTGAAGGACAGTGCGTGGTGTGCTGCAGTCCGTGGGGTAGAAAAGAGTCAGACATGCCTCAGCAACTGAACAACAGCAATGTCTGGGTCATTGATTTACTCGGATACATTTGAGTATTCTTTAGAGACCTGCTCCCTTCCATCCACAGAAGTGTTCTAGTCGAACATTTCTTTTCTGAATACTTATAAGCATTTAGCAAAAAAAAGAAAAAAAAAAAAGAAAGCTAATCACAAAAAACATTGTTTGTGTAACATAACCAGAAATAAGGATTCAAAAGAGTACTCTTGGAAATTACTGGGTCATTTATTTTTGATCATCATCCAGGAGATATTAACAGTTGGAAAATGAAGAGATGACTGGAAGACACAGTTGGCAAGCTAAAGACATGTCTTGGTCCTTTTCTTTGACATTCTTCTAAGAACACTGCATCAGTGTAGTTATTTCCTTATTATCAGGCAAGACTAGGAGAGAATATATTTGAATTTCACTCTATGTGTGGCATATTCCATGTCACAGGGATTTGCATAGAAATGTTGAGCTTAGAGGTCAACTTTCTTATTTGAGAATTGAGGAAATGGACTCAGAGAGGTTGTGACTTGCCCATGGAATTACAGTGTAATGGTGACAGCAAGAACACTGAAATCCATGTCTCAGAAACTCTCCTCTTCCCTAAAATCTGAATATATCCCTCATTGCTTTAACAACTCTTCTGGGGTACCTGAAACTCCCCCATTAGTCAGCAGTGGGTCAAGCCAGTGGTTCTCTTAACACTAACTACCAAGAAATAGTTATCAAATATCTACTTTGTGGGGAGGATTCACCCAGATTGTTTCCTTATTCTTTTGATGTTAAAAAAGGTCTTTCTTTTATACAACAATGGACTTACTAGCGGAAGTGATTTCTATTGTTCTAATTTGACAAAATTAAACATTACCAACCTATTTCAGTCTACCAGCCTAAAATGTCTCAAATCTAGGGAATGCTGGGGTAAGATATTGATGGTTACCTGAGTTACTTGGACGAAGGTCCAAATTAAGGTTCTGTCAGTCATTAACACCATAATATTTGCTTACCTGTCCTGCCTTGGCAACGCGTAGAATTCTTCAGATTTCCACTCTCCACAGTGACTTCTATCTCATACCGTCTTCCCGGTATAAGCCCCACGTCATCTATGACATAGTGTGTTTCCTCCTTTCCCACGGTGATGTTGAGTAGCACCGAAGAATCATTCCAGAGCAGGATACGATACTGCTCCCAGTCTCCAGCAGGGGGCGACCAGCTTACTACCAGGGACTTCGTAGAACCATTGCTATTTGCCTCCAGGTCCCCAACTTTCTGTGGAACTAAATAGTGAAATGATGTCACAAGGAGATACTAAAATCCAAAGGTAAGGATACTTGTTCACTTTTCATGGGCAACAGTAGATAAGAAATCTAATACTAGCAATTCAAAACATTTCTATCTCCTCCTGATGTTTGTGAATTGCAAATGAGTAATTTGGAGCCATCTGACATGTGAGAAATGTTTGCTAAAATCATTTTAGCAATATATCAGTAATGCGATCTTTTGTAACACTATTAATAACCTGGTGATACAAATGCTCTGTTTTTTTTTTTTTAATTATACAACAGCCCTAGAGACAATATTGATGTTGCTTCTAATGACAGTGACATTGATGGATGTGGTATCTTTTGGAAGACAGTGGTCACAAAACTTTTCTTTCTTTTCCAATTGAAAAGATTAATCTTCTAGCAATATAACTCTGATCTTATTATTCCTTTGCTCAAAACATTCAAGTTTCTCCATTAACCTTGGATAAATATAGATAACCAGAATAAAACATCAAGTCTTTGATGCAGAGTTTGTAGCTCTCCTAAATCAGAGCCCAGATCTTGACAGTCTTCATTCTGAAGTCTCCATGCAGGGCTCCTCCCTCATTCCCCACTCTTGAACGCTGGCCTCCAGTTTCTCATCCTTAGACCTTAGATCGCCTGGGCTCCTCTGCCACTGTGTCTTTGTTTTTATTATTCCCTATACCTCAAAAGGAGAAGGCAATGGCACCCTACTCCAGCACTCTTGCCTGGAAAATCCCATGAACGGAGGAGCCTGGTAGGCTGCAGTCCAAGGGGTCGATAAGAGTCGGACACGACTGAACAACTTCACTTTCACTTTTCACTTTCACGCATTGGAGAAGGAAATGGCAACCCACTCCAGTGTTCTTGCCTGGAGAATCCCAGGGACGGGGAAGCCTGGTGGGCTGCCGTCTATGGGGTCACACAGAGTTGGACACGACTGAAGCGACTTAGCAGCAGCAGCAGCAGCAGCATACCTCAAATGCCCTTCCCCCTTTTCCCTCTTAACTTGGCAAGAGCTTCATATTTTAAAAGTCCCAGTTAAAGGTTATTGCCTCCCCAAAATCTTTACTGATCTTCTGAAAGAGAGCTTCTCATTTCTTTCTGACCGTATTTATGGTTTTTACCTGGCATCTCCAACAACACAGACAATGGACCCTGGAATCAGATAGTCTGGTTTAAACCCCACCACTTACTGGTTGGATGACTATGGACAAGTTATTTGACCTCTCTGAATTATCTATAAACTGGTAATAACAATAAGACCTCTAGTGATTTTGGTGAAAACTGAATGAAATCATGCTGTAAAGTGTTCAGTCAGTGCCTGATCCATGGAAACATCAATATAATTACATCATTAAAATGTAATATTTTTAAAAAATTGTGTGCATATTCTACATTCATGTGATTAAAATGTAACTTCTTTAAAAATAAGAGTTAGCAAAGTAAATATTGATATTTCAGAATTGTCAGGCCATATATTTCTATTTTTCTTTTGTTTTCTTTCTTTCTTTTTAAAGCCTCTTTAAAATGTAAGGACCACTCAGTTTGGGGTTACACAAAAAAAGGTCACAGACCATATTTGGCTGAAGGATGTAGTTTGCTGAACTCTACCATCTTAATAACTCTGAAAGTGCATGATACTATAATTTATACAAGAAAGGCACTGAATAAATGTTTGGTGGCATAATAAAATAATTTATGGGAAACATGGTTAAGACCCTGATGCGGGGAAAGATTGAAGGCAGGAGGAGAAGGGGACGACAGAGGACAAGATGGCTGAATGGTATCACCAGCTTAATGGACGTGAATTTGAGCAAGCTCCAGGATATAGCGAAGGACAGGGAAACCTGGTAAGCATGGGGTCACAAAGAGTTGGACATAACTGAGTGACTGAACAATAAACAACAACAAAGCCCTCATTATAAGAGTTGATCAGAAATATTTTATTGATTAGTATCAGTTCTAATTCATTTATGCTACTTAAGTAGTGTGACATGAAAGAGCACAGGGCACAGCCAGTAATACAGATTGTTCAGAAATGAACCCAAATCCATTTGCTTAAAAAACTCATATGAATGCAATCAACCCTCTGCTTGACTCTGCACAGGGGGTCCTCACTCATAGACACTCTCAGTCTATGTAGGAATTATGTAGACTATACTTCCCAAGGTGGGAAAAATTTTTCCTTCTAACTTATTTTGAGAAATCTGTATGCAGGTCAGGAAGCAACAGTTAGAAACTGGACATGGAACAACAGACTGGTTCCAAATAAAAAAAGGAGTACATCAAGGCTGTATGTTGTCACCATGCTTGTTTAACTTATATGCAGAGTACATCATGAGAAACGCTGGGCTGGAGGAAGCACAAGCTGAATCAAGATTGCCGGGAGAAATATCAATAACCTCAGATATGCAGATGACACCACCCTTATGGCAGAAACTGAAGAAGAACTAAAGAGCCTCTTGATGAAAGTGAAAGAGGAGAGTGAAAAAGTTAGCTTAAAGCTCAACATTCAGAAAACTAAGATCATGGCATCTGGTCCCATCACTTCATGGCAAATAGATGGGGAAACAGTGTCAGACTTTATTTTTGGGGGCTCCAAAATCACTGCAGATGGTGACTGCAGCCATGAAATTAAAAAAACGCTTGCTCCTTGGAAGGAAAGTTATGACCAACCTAGACAGCATACTGAAAAGCAGAGATATTACTTTGCCAACAAAGGTCTGTCTAGTCAAGGCTATGGTTTTTCCAGTAGTCATGTATGGATGTGAGAGTTGGACTATAAAGAAAGCTGAGTGCTAAAGAATTGATGCTTTTGAACTGTGGTGTTGGAGAAGACTCTTGAGAGTCCCTTGGGCTACAAGGAGATCCAACCAGTCTATCCCAAAGGAAATCAGTCCTGAATGTCCATTGGAAGGACTGATGTTGAAATAGAAATTCCAATATTTTGGCCACCTGACGCGAAGAGCTGACTCATTTGAAAAGACTGATGCTGGGAAAGATTGAAGGTGAGAGGAGAAGGGGACAACAGAGGATGAGATGGTTGTATGGCATCACCGACTCAATGGACATGAGTTTGAGTAGACTCCGGGAATTGGTGATGGACAGGGAGGCCTGGAGTGCTCATGACTGAGCGACTGAACTGAACTATTTTATCCCATTCTAAGATGGATCAGAGAGTGATTTGAGCAACTAAGGAATTTGTGGAGCCTTAGACTCACCCGTTCTGCCCACTGCTGTCCTGTGAGCAGATAATTCACCAGACACACAGCTGACGGTGACTTGATAAAGTCGTCCAGGGGCCAAGTCTTTAAATTGACTTTCAGTAATCTGGGATGCTAATGTTCTGGATTGTTTGATGGTCCCTTGGTAAGACAGGGTAATGTTGTAGAAATCCACATTTCCAGAAGGCCTTTGCCACTTGACTTTTAGAGAAGTCATAGTGCCTTCATTCGTCACCTTCAGATTTGAGACTTCCATGGGGGCTAATTAGGAAGAACAGGAAAGAGATTTTAATTCAGGATGTCATATCAGTCTTATGGCCACATTCTGACCTGTATTTTAATCTCTATAAGCCACAGTCTCTGCTCTGAAGAAAATGACTTCACGACGTTAAAAAAAAATACTACAAAACCAAAGAAAGGTTGTCTGGCTAGTGGAGAGAGCACAAACATGGCAGTCAGGAGCCTAGATTCTGGCTCAAATTTGGCCATAGTTTGGCTGGGCAACCCTGGACAGCTCTATATCACTAAGCCTAGGGGCCCTTAGTTTAATGATGGCTTGGGTCAAAAAAACTTAAAATGGTCTTTTCCAGTTCTGAAATTCTTTAAGTGGACTCCTGAAAGAAGTCAGTCATCTGCCTAATTTCTACCCATCTTTTTTCATGTATTTAATAACAACAAGTACATAATAAATAGACTGGTTGATTGATTGGGTATCGTAAATTTTTGTGCAAGTACTTTCTTTTTCATATTAAATCATGATAAAGCTAAAGCTTAAGAGTTGTGCTATTATTTCATCAAAGGAAATGATTACAAAGAAGAGACACTTTGGTGAATATTTTTTCTAACTTTTGCCTATGCTATAATTGTGAGCCTCACTAATGGTACAATATAAATTAATCATGTTTCACTAAAATAATGGATATAGCACACTGTTTTTGCACAGGCCAATTAGAAATGTAATTGCTCTTGATATACATAAATAATAAGATATATGGTACTTTTTTGCTACTATATATATATACATATTTTTTAAGTGTTATATAAAAATATGTAAATATATAGATGTCTTCAAATATCTTTCCTACCAACCTCCTATAGTTTCAGGAACTCTCTCCCTAGAATAATGTCTAAGGCACTACATATTTTAGAGTTTCTCTTAAACTTACATAGCTTCCCAAAGGAGGGGATTTATTAATACAGTAGACTGACTAGAAGCATTAGAATCCACTTGGATGGAAGCTCCATGAAGGCAAAGACATTGTCTTTCTTGGACACTGTTGTATCTACAATGTTGAGTATATTGTTTGCACCTTACAAATACTGATTAAAAGAACGAATGAGTATGTGTGTATATACATGATTCATTAAGATTTAGCATAGCACAGATTAGCTTTCTTGCTACGTCAGCCTATGAGAACAGCTATAGAATTGGGTCTCAGTAGATGCTTCATAGAAGAGAAGGTTTGGAAAATGGCTGGTTCACAGGAGTAGGTGTTTGTATAGCACTGAGAACAGTAATCCTGGTTCATTGTGAGTGATGTCACAAAGGCAGTAATGCTGGTTTAAGAGAAGTAAAAATCCTTAAACAAAAAGAGAAGCTGAGACTATATCCATGATTAATTCTGCTATTTCATAACGCTGCCAAGGGCTAGCCTAAAGTTTAGAATAAAAGGGAATCCCTCTTTCTCTAAGTAGAAATATGGATACATATTAAGGTCCTTTATAATTTATGGATTTTAATTTGTCCTATACTACCACTATTCAAATAATAAACCTTGTTTATTAAACATTTCCTTGAATTGAGCTTATTACTGTACAGAAAAGCTAGGGAAACTTACTTGTCCTGGCTGATTTCCATCTGTAGTTTTGCAGCCCTGCAGCCTCGCTAACAATGGTGACATTATAGAGGTGACCAGGTGTCAGTCCATGAAAAGTGTAGAAAGTAGTGTCCACGGCAATACTATGAACTAGAATCCCTTTATCCATTAGCATCAGCTGGTATCGTTCCACGTTCCCAGAGCCACGTGACCAGGAAATCAGAAGCGAATTAGTTTTCGCCAAAACACCAATATCTTTCACTGGGGATGGCACTAGTGGGATAAAATGCATTTCCGAAGTGTTATTCATAATTTCCTTATAAAATATATAGACACATTTAATTTGAAACCACACATTCATTTTTGCTTCTCTGTAATTTGTGTAATAACTAATGAAAATAGCACCCTCGACATTTTACTGGGATCTGGATTAACGCTCTTTTCAAATCCCACAGCCTAAAGCTACATCATAGTTTACCTGTCTATCTCCCCCATTTAACAGGTATCAAGGTAGATTTTGCCAATGAAGTATGATGTGGCATAGCAGTAAGAGGAAAAGAGAAAAGAAAGAACTATAGAAGATGAAAAATTGAAAGAGCAATAAAGCAGGAGAGAAAATCAGTGGAGAGTGAATGGTAAGACAGTGAGTTATGGAAGGAAATGGTGATGTGCCACTGATACTGGGAAGCATGGGCATAAGCAAAGACTGGAGAAAGTCCCGGTCCCAGAGAAGTTCCACAACGTGCTCAAAATCACCTGGCAAGGGGGCAGCCCAATCCCACCTCCTTGTTGCCAGTCCAGTCTTTCCTCTATTATCAAACAGTTTCGTTGTCTGTCTGTCTGTCTGTCTATTGTTGATCTCACAGCATTCTTACTCCTTTTTCCTGAATCTAATATAACTTCAAAAGGAGTATAGACTATTAAATACCCAACTACATGTAAACAAATCTTACCTGTTGATCCATTGGCATACATTGTAGAGGAACGTTTATCCCCAGAAACAGCTGTGATGGCAATATTATATTTATTACCAGCAGTGAGGTTGAAAAATGTGTATTCATTCCGTGAAGCTCTTTCTTGAATTTGGGCCGTCTGTATCTTTTGGTTATCATCAAGTAACTGTACCTCATACCAGGTGACTTTTCCCGAGGAAGGAGTCCACCAAACATGCAAACTGGTGGTAGTAGTTTTCTCTTTACTGACTTCAAACCTAGCAGGAGGTAAAGGATCTGTGGGGCAAAAACCAAAAAAGAGAAGGTGGCTTGAGGACTTTTGCAGATGCACTCTTACCTTGCTACAATCCAGACTCAGTTTCCTTCAACGCTTTCAGAACTCTGCTGCCCATGATATGAATGGGCATTTTACACTACTTCCAAACCACTGTACTTAAAAAAGGAATCTACCTTAGCTATTAGTCATATAAACTCCTTTTTCTCTAATAAAACTTTTTTGTTACGACATCTCTGAGCTTGGAGATCCAAGCAAGGTTACATTTTCTTTGGCTTGCAGGTTTTGCATTTTTCAAACACTGACAAACATCCAGGCTCTTCCTGGATAAATACTGAAAATCTCAGCAGAAAATAAAGATATTAAGAAATAATTTTAAAATGTCTGCTAAATGTTCTCTTTTTTAGGTTGTGGGGCTTAGGGGGTTACATTTACAAAACTTTGGGTTGTTCTTAGGTATCAGAAAGCCACAAAAGATACAAACCTGATAATGAAGCCAAGGTTAGGTATGTTCACCAAAATGAATACTCCCAACAACAGGGATTCCCTGGGACTTCCCTGGTAGTCCAGTGGTTAAGAATCTGCTTGTAATGCAGGGGATGTGGGTTTAATCCCTGGTCGGGGAACTAAGATCCCACATGTCCTGGACCAACTAAGCCCATGCCCCACAACTAGGGAGTCTGTGCACCGCAAGGAAAGATCCCGCATTATGCAGTGAAGATCCTGTGTGCTATAATTAAGACCCAACTCAGCCAAATAAATATTTTTAGAAATTGGGATTCCTTATGTCCCTAGATTTTTTTAAACTTGAGTTCTGGGACATTTTGGAGCTGCCAAAACTCTTAGAGCAGACGGGAATGGGTTAGCCCTGCACCTGGCTATGCACTTAGTTTCAATTCTCAAAGCCATGGGTCAGTTTGAGGAGTCCTGTTTCCTGTGTCCTGAATCTTCACTGTAGAACTTGAACTAGGATGACTGTTACATCTCCAGGTTAGGAACTAAGTCAATAAGATTAGAGAGCAGATGATGCTGTGGGACCATCTGAGCAACGAGGCTCTCCTCACCCTGAATATGGGGAGAAGAAATGTTGACAGTAACATATACATAGTTTTCAGAAATCCAACCTGGCTTTTGTTTTAAGAAATGAGCCCCAGATACTGGAGACTAAATTTCAAGAGTCAGGTTAACTGTTTTAGTGGCATGGCATAGTGATCTCAATTCTTATCTACAATCTGGTAAATTATATTTTACTCACGAAATAAGAAATTCTAGCATCTTCCTAGAACAGTATATGTTTTAAGAAAGTCTTCACTTGTTATTAGCATAAATATAAATAGGAACAAGGTAATCTTACTCTATATTCCCCATAGATGCCACACATAGGCTAAATACAGCTAAGTCAAGGCAGCAAACTTTGGGACTCCACAGCACAGGTGAGCTAGGAGGACACGGTTCTGTGGTTTATACCCTAGCAGCACAGGTTCACCTAAACAGTGTAGACTCTAGAGTCCTGAATCGGGTCTCCCGCTTTGTAGCTGTATAGCAATTCTGTAACGTCCCTGTGCCTCAGCCGTGTCCTCTATGCAATGCTGATAACAATACTATCTTTTCAGTAGATCTGTTATGAAGATGAAATTGAGTATTTTATCTAGAGAACTTACAAAAGTGTCTGGCATGTGGTGTTCAATGTTTGCTATTATTACTATTACTATTATTCCTCTTCTAGTTGGGACAATCTCGTTATATAAGTAGTGGCAGAGAGAGTGGGCTTTGGAGTCAGAACTCAATTCAAATTTTGGCTCCCTCATGTATCAGTCATGAGACCCTCTGGAAGTTACTTAACCTTCTAAGCCTCCATTTCTCCCCCTGTCTGGTGAACATAACAACAGTACCTATATTCTTAAATGTTTGGAGGAGTAACAAGATATATCAGAGACTTCACCTGATATACAACGTATTCTGTCTGTGAGATCATAAAAAAGAAATTTCCTCCGAATCACTGACAGAATGGAGGCAAAACTGGAATACAATATTTTTTAGAGACTAAACTGATAATGGCATTAATCGCTTTTCTTAAGAAAAAAAAAACTTGGAAAAATCTTATCAATTTATTCTCATGAACTAACTTTCTAACCCTTAAGATAAAATAAATAAAAAAATTCCCAAGATGATTCTCATTTATGGGTTCTTGAGGAAAAACAGTATGGGTTTGTGTCTGTGTATATGTGTGGCAATATTATTTAAATTTTCTATCCTACATAACAGTCTACAATTATAGACGCCATAATAAAAGGAAAGAACACAATTTCCCCTCACAGAAAGTTTCCTTGTTATCATGAGGTTCTCATAACCCGAGAAACTCAAGAGCAACCTTGTCATAGCCAACTGAGGTGATGCGTTTTTGCTGAAGAGGCATTTTAAGGACAAGAACAAGAGAAAGAGATGCTTTCCAGTGATTGTTCAAATGGAATCAATACTGTCACCTACATGCACAGCGCAGCCAGGTAAAGGTTAAAGAAAGTGACGTTATGATCCTTATGATCTAAACATACATAATTTGCAAAATAAAAGCTATAAAAAATGAATTTTAAGGTTGCGTGCCTAGAGGGTGAAGTTCAGAAATGCAGGCTTTATCTAATCTCTCTGAGCCAGAAAACAAAACAGTCAACCCTTTGTACATCCGCTAGAACAAAGGAACAATGAGATTGGGAAGTGCCTGGGCTGCAAGAACCTGCACTGGAAACAAACACTTAAAACCCCATTTATGCTGTGATAAAGGCCTTTGCTGGCAGACATCCACTATTGCTACGCATGCAGCAGGAGTGCAATAGTTTTCAGACATTTCAGTCTAAGACCAAGGAAAATTCTGCTGTATTAAATTTTTTAAAGTTTTCAATATTTGATTAGAAACAAATTAGGTACTTCCATCAGGATGCTAATTTCAACGATTTCTCTGTCTGTCCATCTATCTACCTATCCATCTATATATCATCTACCTATGTAGATAGGTATCTATCTAGATACCTAGATAGACATATGAAAGAGAGTTTTAATGCTATTTGAAAATTTAGTCATATGTCTGTAATATTATCATATGAAGATCATATGTAATTAGAAAACCCTACTTGACTTATATAATTTATGCTGATGGCTAAAAGTTACCAATGTACACATGTGTGCATTTATAGCCTTTCTTGTTTTTCCATCCACAGCTCTCATACATACAGTAACCAGTGAAGTATTATTAAGCTATGAGAACTATTGGAAACCATAAATCAATAATTTAATCTCAACCAATATATCAAAATTTATCATTAGCCATAAAATTAAGATGTCTTTGTTTGTATTTCTTGCTTCCGGACAGACCTGAAATGTGGAGTGCCAAATGCAAATTCTGCAGTATTCAGCTGCTCAGTTTCAGTAAATTTCATTATCAGGAAGCCCTAGAATTTCATAAGTAGGTTTGCTGTCGATTTGCTTTTTCTGATAAAGTTTAGTCAAATTCCTGAACCAAAACAGATTCTTCCTTTTTTTTTTTTTAATTGACTTAAGGATAGAGAAAAACCCACATGTATAAAATGGAAGTAATATTTTAAAAATTCTTTTGTATAGCCATTAAAGCATTATTATCTATTGCTATAAGAATTTGAGGAGTGTTTAGAATTCAAAATGTTAGTATGTATTTTGGAAATAAACTTAGCCTTATAACAAGAGAGCAGACAATTCATAAGTTAGTTTCAAAAGCTTTTTTTGAAATCATATAGCACAGAGTATACATGCGTAGGATCTGGTCATTTACAATGTGCTTTGGAGAAGACGATAAGAGGCATTAAGTGACTCGTTTACATTACACAGGTAATTCAGCTGAGCTTCTAACATCTGGCTCCCAGTGAGTTCTTTTGTATCACACCTTACTTGTTCCAGGGTGGAAAATGATGACCATGAGTCTCATGGTCAGTATAACAAAAAATCAAACCAGATGTCTAAGAAAAATAATAGACAAATTTATAGAAGCTTCATTTGATGAAGCTTTGATGATGGTTTGGACACTGTAATACAGATAAATGAATAACAACATTAATAAAAGCTAAATCTAATTCCACATCCAGGAACATTCTATCGATTTTTTAAAATTATTTTTCTTGTCTATTCCTTTTTATCTCCTACTCTCTTAACCTGGTGTTCCTTGTGTTGTGTCGGATTACTCCAAGTGTCTTTCTTATTTTCTGTCTTTCTCCCACTATTGCCAAATAATTGCTTTGTATATCTCTCCCATCTGCCATCCTGATTTCCTAGGAAGCACCAAGAATTCTTCATGAGATGAAGTCTGAATTTCTCCACAGAAACTCAAGGTCTCCTCAAGCAGGATACTATCCTCCACCCACCTCTCCAACACACACCTTACGTTTCAGCACTAACTTCAGTCCAAGAGATCTATGTGATTTTATGTGATTACAGAGTCAACTTCTGTACCTTTACAGGAATTATGATACTATTCTAGTTAAAAGCAGGGTGGCTAGGAGACCAGAAGCTGCATTTAGTAGCCCTCTACATAAAACGGTGTGAACATCAACTATTCATATAAACTAATTGGGAATTTTATCATGGAAACACAGTCAGGGTGAGGCAAAAGCCACAAACCATTCCTTGGTATGGGTTTTTGAAAATGGGCAGAAGAAGAAAATGAGAAAGCCACTGCTCTCACAATCTGTAGTTAAATACATTTATAAAGAGGAAGAGCTTCCCAGGTTGCAGTAGTGGTAAAGAACCCACCTTCCAATGCAGGAGACATAAGAGACTCAGATTTGATCCCTGGGTCAGGAAGATCCCCTGGAGGAGAGCATGGCAACCCACTCCAATATTCTTGCTTGGAGAATCTCGTGGACAAAGGAGCCTGGCGGGCTACGGTCCATAGGGTCGCAAACAGTCTGACACGACCGAAGTGACTTAGCACACATGCATAGAGAGGCAAATCTCTTTCAAAGGGCTTCCCTGGTAGCTTTGTGGTAAAGAATCCGCCTGCCTGTGCAGGCAACATGGGTTCAATCCCTGGATCAGGAAGATCCACTGGAGAAGGAAATGGAAACCCACTCCAGTGTTCTTGCCTGGGAAATCCAATGGAGTCTGCTGGGCTACAGCACAAGGGGTTGCAAAAGAGTCGGACAAGACTTAGTGACTAAACAACAACGATTTTATTTTACTTTGTTGCAGTTTGACTATAGTCAGCTTTCTGATTTATAAGATGATGTATACCATATTATGCTAATAATACATTTCATTTATCAACTTTATACATTAGACATAAAGTTCAGGTAGCAAAGAACTTTCAAAGTTTTAACAGCCTTGAAATTAAATCAGGTTAGACAATCACTGCATCATGATTAACAACAGTGAGGGATACCATATTATTTTACAGGTCACCATATTTGGCCTCTGAGAGTCTACAGTTTACTCAGGCACATAGGACTTGTGAAAAAAGTAAACACAGAGGTGACTTATCAGGGAGGCTGACTTTGATGTCACACTATACCTGTGTTCAAATCCCAACGATGTCACTTTAAACAGTGACTTTAGGCAAGTCACTTAACTGCATCGAGGCTAAGTCTCCTCATCTGTAAAATGGGACACCTGCTTTACAGAGTTGCAGTGTTAAGAGGTAATGGAGGCAAAGTGTTAAGTATAGCCCAGGCATGTGGTGAGGCCTCAGAAAATGCCACTTGGTGTGAGCACTGCTACTGTTCTTGCTGTTCAGGGTAATACAGGTCAGTGTCAATGCTGAAAATGCACAAGGGGAATGACATTCAAGGATGAAGATCTCAGAGGTGGGCTTCATGAAGGAAATGAACTTGAGCAAGTTGGAAGGTCAAGCAGGATTTAGAAATCAAAGAGAGGCCATTGCAGAGTGAGAGGGCAGTTTAAGCTTCAGCTGCTGCTGCTGCTAAGTCAAGTCAGTCGTGTCCGACTCTGTGCGACCCAATAGACAGCAGCCCACCAGGCTCCGCCGTCCCTGGGATTCTCCAGGCAAGAACTACAGCACTGAAAAGCTCATTTCCGTCGAGTATTAGAGAACTGTGTCAACACCGAGGGGACCCTGACAGCTGATAGAGACTTTAATACCCTCAGGCCCAGGATATCCTTCAGCAGTCCCACTCTTCTCTTTGATGTTAACAGTGGAGGTTTTCTTGGGAATTCCCTGCTGGTCCAACGGTTAAGAGTCAGTATTTTCATTGCTGGGGCCCTGGGTTTGATCCCTGGTCGGGGAACTAAGATCCTGCACACCACGCAGTGTGCCAGAAAAGCAAAACCAATTGAGATTTTCTCAATATTATATAAATGCAGTATAAAGGGAAGTCCTTTGGCCTCCTCTTCCAAACAGACTGCTGCCCAGAAGTCTCTCTTATGTAGAAATTCATGTGCTGTTGCTTGATGTGTGCTTCTGAACCTGGACATCTCAGTACCAAGGAATTACAGTTAATGTTAGGTCCGATATTGATACTGTGGTTATGTTAAAAATAATGCTTATCATTCAGAAATGCATACTGAAATATTTATAAATGAAATTAAATAATGACTTGGGCTGTGTTGATATGATACATGGTTAGGGAGTGAGTGGGGATATAGATGAAACAAGATTGTCTGTCAGTTAGTAACTGTTAACAGTAGGTAATGTGTAAGTACATGGTCATTCATAATACTATTCTGCTTATTTTTTAGGTATTTGGGTTCTTCCGTCTAGAAGGAATAAGAACAAAAGCAAAACCCCCAATCCCTGGAAATCTGTATGTGTATCTACCATGTTAATTTCAGTTGCATAGATTCATCTTTGTTTATATACATTCCTACATATAGAATGGCCTTGACTTCTCCTACAATGTTAGAAAGTAGTCAGCATTATCCTCTATCCCCCAGGGGGATTCCAGGGAATTGGTGTCTGGGAATGGAAGACATAATAAATTTTCTTCCATTTCGTCTGGACAAATTAGATTTTACTTTTTGGTAATGTGCAGAATGCCATGCCCACCTACAGAAGTCAGACTAATGGCAGAAGCTTCCAAACACACACAAAGTCACATTCAGAGAACTAGGTTGGTCCATTTCATATATGGAACTCAACTTGACCTTAAAATTCCTGAAATAAATACCTTGCAAATCGCTGATTCCTAAATACTGAAGCCCATCACCAGAAGTACAACACAATCAAAATCAATATTATTTCATCACACTAACACACTTTTAATCATTATTCTACCCTTGAGTGGGCTAAGTATCTATAGATTTAAAGTATTTTGTAATATATTTTCTTCTCTTTAAAGGTTGAGTTGAAAAGTAACAACAAACTATCACAGGTAATTTGAAAGAACAAAAGCCAACTTAAAAATTATATCCATTCTACAGAGTAATAGAAAGAATAGGAGTAGGAGTTGGGGCCAGTAAGTCAGGGTTCGAGGTCTATGTTTGTTAACAGTATGGATTTGTGATTAGTTAATTCTTATGAATATCAATCTCGTCTCCAAACTGAAAGTAACAACAGGAAACATTTCACACTTAGTATGTAACAAAACCGGTTGTAGAATTCATGTCTGAATCAAAACCTCAAAACCTCACACCCTATGAAGTGAGCATTACTTTTATTATTGTCACGATTTTAGAGATTAGAAAAGGTTAATAACTAGGCCAAGGCAACTTGGTTAGTAAGGAATGGAGGCAGCTGCTTTCAGAACTCATCTCTAAATCACTATGTAACCTGTGCCTCATGACACTCCCTCCACAGGATTGCCATGTGGATATAATTAAACAATATATGTTTAAATGTATTAAATATATATATAAACAATATATGTAACATATATATAAACAATCAGTTAAATATATATATTTTATACTTTTACTTATGAAACAAGGTAGATGAAAGTATTTTAAATACTACAGGAGTACAAGACAAATATTAGAGTATTATTTTCTTCTTGGGAAAGACAATAAATACTTCTAAGCATTATAGAATTAACCAGGCATAAGAGGAAATGGTTACCAAAATCTTAATGCCAATGAATAATAGAAAAACTATATCATTATCTCTTGAACTTCAGTATGCAATGATTCACTTTGATATTTGTTTAAAATCAGATGCCCTAGGCTCTACTTTTATTTATTTATTTTTTTAATTTTATTTTTAAACTTTACATAATTGTATTAGTTTTGCCAAATATCAAAATGAATCCGCCACAGGTATACATGTGTTCCCCATCCTGATCCCTCCTCCCTCCTCCCTCCCCATACCATCCCTCTGGGTCGTCCCAGTGCACTAGCCCCAAGCATCCAATATCGTGCATCGAACCTGGACTGGCAACTTGTTTCTTACATGATATTTTACATGTTTCAATGTCATTCTCCCAAATCTTCCCACCCTCTACTTTTAAATTCATCACATATGAGGTAGAAGCCAACAATATGCTTTTATAACAAACCCTGCAACAGATGTTGATGCCATAGGTTACAGACAGTGCTGAAAAATAATGACCTGTGTTTAGAGCTACGTGAGTGTTATGAACTGAATTGCATCTCTCTAAAATTCATATGTTAAAGCCCTAACTACCAATACTTCATAATGTGACTGTATTTGAAGATAAGATCTCTAAAGGGGTAATTGATTAAAATGGGGTCTTTAAGGTGCTTCCTACTCTAATATGACCGGTGTCCTTATAAGAAGAGGAGATTAGATCATAGACGACACAGATGAAGGACCAAGTAAGGACATAGTGAGGTGGTCATCTGCAAGACAGTCAGAGGAGCCTTAGAAGAAACTTGCTGACAACTTGATCTGGGACTTCTAGGCTCTAGAGCCATGAGAAAATACATTTATTGTTAAAGCCACCCAGTCTGTGGTATTTTGTTATGGAAGCCCTGGTAAACTAATAAAACATGTTGAGGTGGAAATAATAACTGACATAGTAATTAGGTAATTAAAGTTTTTTAAAAGTTAAAAACACAGGAGCTAACGTTAAAGAGCTAATTCTTTTGCCTTTTTGTTCTAGGCTGATTAGCAGGGCTTCCCAGGTGGCGTTAGTGGTAAAGAATCCACTTGCCAATGCAAGAGATGTTAAGAGACTCAGGTTCGATCCCTGGGTTGGGAAGATCCCCTGTAGGAGGGCATGGAAACCCACTCCAGTATTCTTGCCAGGAGAATCCCATGGACAGAGGAGCCTGGTAGGCTACAGTCCACAGGGTCACAAAGAGTTGGACAGGACTAAAGCACACTAGGCTGATTGATAAGAACCTGACAGTGACTAACAAGAAAGTATATGACACAAAGATATTCTTCCTATCGGTAAAGTTCCCTACCATCAGATTACTTCCCTGGGCTCCATAACTTACCTATAACCCAAGGAAAATAGACCATATTTTTACATACATTCAGCTTTCCTGGTGGCTCAGACGGTAAAGCCTCTGCCTGTGATGTGGGAGACCTGGCTTCAATCCCTGAGTTGGGAAGATCCCCTGGAGAAGGAAATGGCAACCCACTCCAGTACGCTTGCCTGGAAAATCCCATGGACAGAGGAGCCTGGTAGGCTACAGTCCATGGGGTCACAAAGGGTCAGATGCAACTGAGCAACTTCACTTTCACTTTCTTTACATACATTTTCCCCCTAAAGTATTAATTTCATTTATTAATATTTGTCTATCATCTATTTATTCATTCATAGGTCCACCCATTCATCTCTCCATTCATCAATCCATCTTTCCATCCAATTAATCAATATTTACTGAACACCTACCATGGGCTAGATGCCATTTTAGGTCCTGAAGAACTACTTCTTATTCGTGGAAAGATAAAAATTCCCCCAAATTTCTAAATGAAAACTCTACAGGTTCATGTAAGCAAACACTAATGTCCTTAGGATACTTTAAGGTAAGGAAATAAATAATCCCCAGTCCAGGGGATTCGGGGCAACTGGTACCTGAAAGGAGAAAAGCCACAATTCAGCTTTAGAGAGGTCCAGGCAGAATGATCAAGTTTTGCCAAATCTTCCAATATTTTAAGGTAATCAATATATCTGGTATTTATGTGAATTTTCAGCTTAATGCTGGTGAAATAATCTGAATTTTTCACAAACATTACATGAACCAAACAAGATCTATCGAAATAAATTATGCAGATAACAAATATTGAAAACCTCCACACTTTTGTGAACACTGGGTCCTCAGAGTCTATATCAGAGGCTGTGCACTGGTGGCCCCTGGGGGTGTCAAGGAGCCTAAATAGTAGATTTTGTTTGGCTCACGTACTGTTTCAACACCCCAGGGGCTACCAGTTTGCAGTCTCTGATCTGTATTCCGAGGACAGAGTATTAACAGAAGTGTTGAGGTTTTCAAATTTATAATCTGTTTCTAATAATTTACAACTAGATAATTTGGCTTTCAAATTATTACAGTTCTTGCATTGATCGTTTATGACCAAATACATCCAAGAGAAGCAGAGCAGGGTATTCAACGGGAAGAAGTGGTAAGGCTCTGTCACCACCCTTATCCTGAACTTCTCTCACCTCTATGGAAGACTACAAGGACAGAGACCATGCTTTGTCATCTTTATTAATCACTACCTGGCCTAATTCCCTACAGTATCTGTGCCTGATAAATGTTTGTTGAACTGAATTTGAATCCACATAGGTTTTCCAATTCTGATTTTAAATCTGGAGTGAAAACTGACTGTTGCTGAAATAGTTCCTATTTAGTTAAATTTTATTTTAAGGTCATGTCTACATTACTAAAATAACTATTTTTAGATAATTTACCAGGAAAAATAACCAGACAAATCCCACTTGGAATGACACAGAGATAATCTAAGCAACTGCTATATCTCCAGCCATATCATGCCTTGCTCTCACTCTATTTTACTCTGTAATGATAACACAGGCATAACGGAATAAGAAAAGGACAACATATCTGAATGACTTTTTTGGTCTGAAGTTATATCTCAGACTCAATATTATGTGACTAGTTGATCCTGCTTTTATAACAATAAAATATGATTTGTGGCATTCATCTCTGTAGCTTACCAATTGATACTAGAGGGATACCAGTACTTTCTCTAAACTTAGAATAAAAACTCACATATGTCCTTAAAATATAGGAAGCACAAAAAGTGCTGACAAAAAATAAATAATCAACCAAAAATATTCTGAAACATTTGTAAAAATATCTTAATTAAAAAATATTTAGTTAAGTAAATTATTTTTAAATATAGAGAATCCTAAGTAAGGTTATACCATCATACAAATAACTATGAAAAACTTATCATTATACAAACATCACTGTTGATCAAATTTCATTCTTCACATTTGGCACGGAGCTCATAAAATTTGTGGTGAAAAGTCTATTTGTAGTACTGTAAAAGATGAATCCTTAAGGAAAATGATGAGACACTGAATGCTAACAACTGTGAATGCTGATTGTCTTTTTTTTAATTCAACATAGTCAATAAAATGCAAATATTTCTTACATTTCACAAATGTCTCTGGACTTGAAACACACGCACTAATTAACTCTAAACTTATTCTAACTAGTGACACCACAGTGAGTTCATTTTTATCAATTTTGTTTTTCAAAAAAGTAAAACCTCTGGGTTAAATCAATGTATTCTTGCTTAATGTCTTCATTTTTTCTCCCTTAAGCTTCTGAAGGCTCATCTGTTTCTAAAAATCATTCTGCTCCATTCAATACAGACACCTTATCAAATGTAAACAACACATCTAGAAGTTCTGTCATAAATATTAGCAATCTGAGTGTTTATGGAACTACCTTCATATACCAAGAAATTAAGAACTTTATAACTAAAAAACCCGGCCACTAAAACTTCTGTAAAATGTTATTATTATGTCAATGATTTTGGACTCTCTTTGATTCTATATAAGAACACAACTGTGTTCTTAACAAGTGGTGCCTCTTTTCAATTCAGGTTCTTGCAAATCTCAGAAATTATCTTTCATCTGAAGTAACTGGGCATTCTTAATAAGAGAATAATTAATTGGCTTATCATATGAATCTGTTTACATTTCCTGACTCTGTTGTGACAGCCCTGATAACTCACCATTCTCACACCTCTCAAAGAACTATAGCTGAAGAAGTGATCTTGGTTCAGGCTGAAAGTGAAAGACTAGCAAGCACAACACATTTCTAAATTTAACTTCCGGAATTTTTCAGTTAAATTTGACTTTCTGGATGAAAGTCAGGCTTCTCTATGGCAACAAATAAAGATAATGTTAAAAGGAAGACTAATAAGGTCATAAAACATGGAAGTCATTAGCGGATTTACAGCATATATGGGGGTGACTCTGGGGATTAATGAGGTAACACGCACAACAGCCCCCGCCTAAGTAAGCTGTTGGTTGGAACCTGGACCTCAATGACCAAGTCTAACACTCTCATTTTACAGATAAGAAAACCAAGGCAGGAAAGACACTCTTACCATGCATGGAAGGTTTAACCAAAAGTGAACAGAAAATGATTGATTTAGGTTGCAGAGTAACCAAAAGATGTTCTTTGATATTGTATGGTTTTAGTTACTCAAGTGATAAAAAAATTAAAAATTTCATATCTTCATTTCGAGGGACTTTTTCTAATTTCCCCCTAAGAATGATTCTATCCCTGATGATTTTCATGTCCTGGTTCCAAAAATAAAACTACGTTGAGGAAAGTCATATCCCTAATCATTGCACTTCCGTTATTTATTCTAAAAACACTGACTTAAAATTATTCCAGGACTTGACTCTTGTGTTGGAAGTTCAAACCCCACCACTTTAACAAATTCCCTCCACAGCCCACTTATTCTCTCTGCTGCTCTCCCTGTTTAAGTGGCTAGTCCGCTGTTTTCAGCACTAGGGACATCTCTGAAAGTCAGCCAAGCTGTTTCTTGCCAGATCTGAGGAGAGTAGAAATCTTTGTCAATAATCTTACAGATGTTTTTACCTTTATTATCATTATTTTGTATGCCTGGAACTCAAAGGAAGCATTGGCTTGAAAAGGTAGGTCTCAGCCAGGAGTGGCCTGGACTTCCAGCTGCACCTGTCACTTTTTACCTGTTTGCAAGACCATAGTTTTCTTTTCTCCATCCAGAGACATAATAGTGAAATTATAGATGGTTCCCGCTTGTAAATCCTCGGAGTTACATCCATAGGTGGTGTTGTCTATCCGTACAGGGTGGCACCACGCGACCCCCGACGTGTCACTGCTGTAGGTGAGGTTAAAGTTACAGGGGAACGCCAAAGTTCTCCACTGGAGAGACACGGACCGGCTGGAGACCCTGGACTCTGTCAAGGTGAAGTTGCATCTCACTGGCTCCCCCAGTCCAGTCTGCAAAGGAACCAGAACAATAGCTGAAGCCCACCATCTATCCCTGCTCAGGGATGAGTCCGTAGCAAGCTCCCCAAGCTGCCTCCACTCACCCCTGGCCCCAGCCTCAGCCCATGCATCCTTTCGCCCTCCAGTCAAGAGAAAAGAAGTGCGTGGCCACTTTTCCCCTAACTGCTTTTTCTCCCGAGCAGCTGGAGAGAGAAGGTGGCTTTTTGCCTTCTGTGGCACGAGTTGTCAGTCTGGCTGGGGACTCAGAAGAGGATCACCGTTCCCCAAGCAGAGGAAGAAATTCTGCCACCTCCCTCTCCAACATGCAGCCCAGGAGACCAGAGAGCGGAGTGAGAATCTGGTCCTCGGAGGGGAGGGGCGCGGCCGCCCGCGGGGACCTCTTCGCGGCCCCTCACCTGCAGCAGGCTCAGCGCAGTCCACAGGGCCAGCCCGGCTCCATGGCTCCGCATGGCGCTCGGCGGTTCCCCCAAACTCTACTGCGGGGATGGGACGCGCCGCGCGGCCCGACGGCCGGCGGAGCCCGGACCACTTGTTGTGCGCGCTTAGCGCGCCCCGCGGGCGCAGAGCGCCGGCCTCCGGGCTGGGGACGCGCGGGGGCCGCCGCAGCCGCTGCTGCTGCTGCCGCCCCGGGCGGGCTGCCGACGCGAGAGGCGGCTGGGGCCGGCAGCGCGCCGCCCTTCCCACGCTGCCATTCTGACCCGCGCTGCCTCGCCCCGGGCCCCGGCCGCGGACTTCCGCAATCAAAAGGCAATTTCCTCGTCTCCCGGCAAAGGAACAATGCTCCGGCGAGGGAGGGAGCCCCGCGGAGCAAAGGCTTGAGGCTGCCAAGGGGGCACGAGGTGGGCCAAGCTACCCGCGCCGCCCCTCGCCGCCGCCTCCCCCTCCAGGGGTCCCGGCCGCGTCCGCGGAGGTCTGCCTCCTTCTGCGCGAATTTCACTTTTTTCCCACCCTGTGGTCCTCAACCCCACCGTCTTCACACAATCTGGACTGCCCCCTCTCACTTTCCAGCTCCCCACCCCGCCCTCTTCCTCCCCCCACACCCTGCGCCTCCCCTCCCTGTCTTCCTTCCTATCTTCCTCATCTGCTTTCTCCAGGGTCTCTTTTCCCAGGATTAAACTTGACCACAGCAGATTTTCCTAGGTCGCCTCACGCTTTCCTAAAGCTTTTTATTAGAGTGCTACTGCCTTTCTCACCTCAAAGCATTCATTTGTCTCAAGGCGCATCCCCCTGACACCACCAAGAGAAAGACCCTAAAATGGTGGTGTCCATTGTCAACTTGGCCTTCATTTTTTCCTGCCATTCACTTTCCCCTTTCTCTTGTGTAGAGGTCTGTGCCCTCCCCAGATGTTATGCAAATAGTCCTAACCAAGAACATACATAATCACCACCATTTGTTCAGCCCACAAGCAAAGCAGTTTCATTACTGACGGTTCAGTAGTTAAAGTCGTTTTCATCTATAATTGAATATAAGAAAGCAATATGAACTCTGATTTGAGGGAAATACCTTTAATGGCCCAGCTCCCCATATATTACAAAAAAGCAAAATTCACTTAGTTTCAAGCACTAACTTTGTGCTAACTTTTAGCAGTTGCCTCAGTACCTGAGTAATCATGTATCTGAAAATTTTAAAAGTTCCCAATAAATGAAGAGCAAATGGCAGTCCACTTCAGTATTCTTGCCTGGGAAATCCCATGGACAGAGGAGCCTGGGGATTTATAGTTCATGGGGTCCCAAAGAGTCGGACAGGACTGAGGTGATAGTAGCAAAGTATTGCAACAAGCTTCTAATGTTTGGTTACTTTTCTTTGGGTGCCATCTCTGACAATTGCTGCTGCTGCTGCTAAGTCGCTTCAGTCGTGTCCGACTCTGTGCGACCCCATAGACGGCAGCCCACCAGGCTTCCGCGTCCCTGGGATTCTCCAGGCAAGAACACTGGAGTGGGTTGCCATTTCCTTCTCCAATGCATGAAAGTGAAAAGGGAAAGTGAAGTCACTCAGTAGTGTCCGACTCTAGCGACCCCATGGACTGCAGCCTACCAGGCTCCTCGGTCCATGGGATTTTCCAGGCAAAAGTACTGGAGTGGGTTGCCATTGCCTTCTCAATTGCTGAGAGGAGATTTTCAAAACAGAATGGAAGAGCTACATTAATTGGAAAGATGACATTCTTTTCTCTTTCAAATAGATTATACATAAAGGTATATTATTGAATACTATATCAAATGTATCTACTTTGAGGAAAAAAAGTAAAGAAGTGAAAATTATTTCAGTTCTTTCAGAAATCATGTTTTGTTTTGTTTAATTAATGAAAAACTGAAGTTTCTACTCCTTGGAAGATTCTATGGGTTGTTACTCTGCAGCTACACTGCTGCTGCTGCTGCTGCTAAGTCTCTTCAGTCGTGTCCAACTCTGTGAGACCCCATAGACGGCAGCCCACCAGGCTCCTCCGTCCCTGGGATTCTCCAGGCAAGAACACTGGAGTGGGTTGCCATTTCCTTCTCCAACGCATGAAAGGGAAAAGTGAAAGTGAAGTTATTCAGTCCTGTCCAACTCTTCGACACCCGATAGACTGTAGCCTACCAGGCTCCTCCATCCATGGGATTTTCCAGGCAAGAGTACTAGAGTGGAATGCCATTTCCTTCTCCAGCAGCTAGACTAGAGATCTCAAATCTCCTTTTCAAGTCACAAATACTCAAAGAAGGTCAAACCTAAAATATGTATGTATTTTAAGGAAAATGGAATCTTTCTTATTTATTTGCCCAGGTCACTGGTCTTAATAAAGAACGCTTTACCCTCCATATTTTACCCCTCAAATTCAATGGCTATTCACAGCCTAGCATGCCTTTCAGCATCATCAGAGACACTCCTCTTCTCTTCGCTTTAGATACTGTAAACCTACAAGCTGCCTTTGACCTTTACAGGAGTCTTTTTCAGCTTTATTCTTTTTTAACATCACCATTTCCCTTTCTGGTGTTTTCAGAAAGCAATGTGATTTCCTTGTCTGTAAAACTGGAATAATGCCTACTCTAAATACTTCCCAGAGAGATTATGAAGAATAAGATTACATATTTTAAAGCACCTTTGCAAACTTTAATGTGCTGTCCAAGTGCCAGTTAACCTAGTAACAGACTGCATCTAAATCACACACTTCACTCTTTTTTAAGTTCATCCATTGCGTAGGATCCACTTACCTAACTTCTGCTGGCCATCCTTCTCTGTCTTTTTCAGTGAGGTTTTTGCATTTTTTTTCTCATAGATTGGCCCCCCAGTTTGGAATCTTTCCACTCTAATTTACTAAATACTCCTCTTTCCTTTGCACACAACTTCATTAAATCTTATTTTTTCTGTTCTCCAAGCTTTCTCATTCTTTTTTTTTTTTAATATTACATTACCAACTTACTGTACCCTATCAGTTAACTTCAAAATTGTATTTTTTATATATAATATACTGTCTGAATATAATGCAATATACTGCCTTATAATAGAGGCAACTACACACACAAAAAGAAGTGAAGAGGACTAGTCAAACAAGGCAATAACAAAATATCCCCACCACACTCTTCAAATGCTTCTAAAGTCTATAATTAATAGTGACCTGCTAATAATAACCCTGGGGATAGGAATTAGGAAAAGGAGGAGCAATTTTTTTAAGTACAATGATTTTATTATTGATCTATCAGAGAGACATTGTACATTTAAGATTGTGTGTCTTTTATCTATTTTGATACCAATGTGTATGAAGAATTACAGCAATCTATGAAGGACTAGGAGTCAGAGATTTTTTTTTCCAAAGATATATAATTACTATTTTGTTTTGTTGAGAATCTTAAGGCTCATGGCAAAGCCCCCAATTAATTAGTGGGTCCTAAATAACCCATAAGAATGAATATATTATGAAATGAGAGAAAGTTTAAACTCAGGTTTTTACTGATTACATTTTAAAGGCTGATTTTCCTTTTAGAAACACTTGTATGAATATGAAAAATTAGAGAGATGTGTAGTAGATTCAAGGCAGTAAGGGACTGGGAAAATCTGCCAGATAACATCTTTTACAAAAGGAGTTTATTTGAAACTACTGTACAAAGTATAAATAAAATAATTCATTTTGTTCTTTGTTCTCATCGTTGTTTGGAATTCCTCAACTTCTTTTGAACCTATTTATCCTGTTTAATTCCCTGGAGAAGGAAATGGCAACCCACTCCAGTATTCTTGCCTGGAGAATCCCATGGAGGAGGAGCCTGGTGGGCTACAGTCCACGGGGTTGCAAAGAGTCGGACACGACTGAGCGACTTCACTTTCACTAGTGAAGGACAGAGCCTGGCATGCTGAAGTCCATAGGGTCACAAAGAATCAGACAGGACTTAGCGACTAAACAACAACAAATCCTGTTTAATGCCACTGCATTTGCTTTATAAGTTACTGCGTTCCAGAAATTTAGAGTCAGCCTCTGTAACTTTTCAAGGATAACTTCTCTTTGCCACTATGAAATCTTTTCCAGACTGCATGGGAAGGGTGGGGCTGTTTTTTTTTATTAGATATGTATCTAAAATCAAACTGATGGTTAAACAACTGCCTTTTAAACAAATAGTCATAACAATTAATGAATAATTTCTCTAAGTGACATTCATTAATTATGAATTCATAGATGATAGCATGATTCTTTTCATGTTATGAACATACATGTTGAATGATACAACTGATCATCAGGGGTCCCGGGGCCAGGTTTTGAGAATTGTTACTTTACATCCAAGTTTGAGCAGGGTGCAGAGAAGTTTGAGGGGATGCAGGGAGAGTGGATTGGTAAATCTGATTGGTTAATTCAAACTTCTCACTCATGACCTAAAAGGTCTTTCATGACCTGGCCTCTGCTCACCGCATGCCTCTCTCTTGCTTGGCTCTTATGCTCTAGCACCCTGGGTCTAATAATCCATTTACTCATTCATTTAGCAAATACTGACTGAGCACCTACTGTGTGCCAAGACTTGTATAAGTTATGGAGACACCCTAAGGAGCTGACTCTTTTCTGCTCCAGGGCCTTTGTGCTTGCAGTTTTCTCTTGGACCACTCCTGCCCACAGCCTCTGCTTAGCTATCTTCTCAGTCTTTAGATCTCAGCCTAAACACATCCCTGTGGGGCCAGACCCTTTCTGACCTCCTGGGGTTAAGTGTGCCGTTATCAATCGTCATCTCAGCAATCCATTTATTTAATTCTGCACATTAATGACACTTGGTAATAATCTAATTATTTATACATTTGTATACTATCTGTCTTCTCTGGCTATGCAGAGAATTCCTTGTGGGCAGAGTCTTTGTCTGTCTTGCTTCTCTGCACAGAACTTGGCAGTATGGTGGAGTTTCAACAAGTATTTTTTGAATGCATAGATGAATGAATGAATGAGTGAGTCTTTGTAGCTGCTCAATAAATAATGTCATCTGAATAAATACTTTAAACAAGCCCTTCTAGACATGTTCCTGCTGTATACCTCAGAGATCATCTTGAAAGGGAGAGAGGGTGAGAGGAGAGAAGAAGAGAAGATTGATTTTGAAGAGAAAGAGGTGGGAAAAGATGAGTGGGAGGGAAAATGGAGAAAAAGAAGAAAGGGGAAGGAAGGAGTAATCTTTAGGACTGCTGCTGCTGCTGCTAAGTCGCGTCAGTCGTGTCCGACTCTGTGCGACCCCATAGACGGCAGCCCACCAGGCTCCCCCGTCCCTGGGATTAGGACAGTGGTTCTCAAAGGCTAGAATCAGCATCATCTGAGAACTTGCTAGAAACATAAAATCTTACGGCTCTACCACAATCTGAAGAATTTGCAATGTTCTGGTGGAGCTCAATAATGTGTGTGTGGTGTTTAACAAGCTTTCCTGCTTTAGTTGGTGAGAAAAAGCTATCCAAATTCCAGTAAGAAGTCTTAGATTATCAGTCCCAAACCCTGAATCCTGAACCAGATCATTTTATATTAAAGAAAGTTAATGATACTTCATTCTTTTAAATTTCACTGAGCTCTCCAGTTACAAGAAATACATTGACGATTTAAAAGGTTTTGAACAGTTTTAGAAGTTGTCAAGTAAAGTGGTGACATAATATATAACATAGTATATATTTTATATAGTATATTTACAATATGTATTATATGTACATTTTGATATTTAACACTTCTCCATAAAGTACAGATGCTAAAGGGAAAATGATCAACATGCAGCAAACAATAGATGACATGCCAATTCTGATGCCTTTTTTATGCAGCTCTTATGTCTGTTTCCTCAGAGATTTTTAAAAAGAAAAAAGCCTAGCAATTAGGGAATGTGTCAATTAAAAACAATTACAGGATGGCAAATCCTTTTCTCTGTTTAAATTTGGACTGGCTCTATAAGTAAATGACAGCAGAAGTGAATACAATTTTAACCTGCCACAGGTGTCATGCATTTTAAAAGGGATTTATAAAAATTTAAGGTAAGATAATTTTGATAAGCAGTTTTCTAAAAAGGACCGTGACTTTTGTATTTAGAGATACTATTTTGGGATACATTTCAAGGAAGCTTTCTAGCTTCCTAGATCGTAACCTTACTAGGTCATAGGTCTCCAGGAAAATGGAAACAAATACAAACATTTGGAGGTGGTTTAATGAGGGGGTGGACTAAATGAGAAGGTACATGTTATATGAATAGCACTTCCCTGGCTAAAGGGCACAAGTGTTAGACAGTGTGAGTAGTAATAATAGTATATGAAAGCAATAAATCATGGATGCTGAGCACCCAGCAATGCTAGAGAATGACAAAGTCCATGAATGAGAATGTCTTTCTGAGCACATCCAAATAATAATAAACTACCCTCTCTGTCAATCCCATACCCAAGAGGAACTCTCCAGTAGATCGACACAAAAGACATTCACTGGCTGCTCTGACTGTTGGCCGTGCCAAGATTTTTTTTAAATCCTGGAAGGGAGGGGTGGGAGTGCCGGATGTGTCTCTAGCAGCAGCCCCACCATCTCTCCCAGACACATCTCTAAGGTTTCCTGGTATTTTTTTTCTCTACATAAATTTCTCACCCTCTTCCCTTCCCCCACTTTTTAATTTTAATCTGGAGGAAATGGGCTTTGCATAGCTTTTGTCAGAGCTTTATAACTGTACACAGAATGACTTAAAACCAGATGTGACTGTAAACGAATCACTTTTCCAGTCTCAAGCGATTCTGTTGCATCTTCATTCCCACGTTTCACGTGCTGTCACCCCCACCCGAGCAAATGAATTGGCTCACATATGCACCAAAGCAAGAGGTTAATGTGGCCAGTGGGGATGTCTATATGGGTGTGACTGCTATACATTCCACTGTCAGGAGCTAGGTCATGATTCTCACGACTATCCAAGCCCTAGGATAGTAAATAAACAAAAGATGGCTAACACTGGCTTTAAGGAAAAGGAGAACAAAAGCAAAAATCACACATCTCGTTGCCCTTAGAAAGGGATGATTGGAGGGTAAAGATTCTTTTTTTCTGTGTATCATATTAGACTGTTGACTAAGATCAAGTGTAGTATGGGGGCTTCCCAGGTGGCACAGTGGTAAAAAAATCTGTCTGCCAATACAGGAGATGCAAGCGATACAGGTTTGACCCCTGGGTCAGGAAGATCCCCTGGAGTAGGAAATGGCAACTTGCTCGGATATTCTTGCCTGAAAAACTACATGGACAGAGAAGCCTGGTGGGCAGCAGTCCTTGGGGTTGCAAAGAGTTGGACACAACTGAGCAACTGAACACACATCATGTTAGAACATTATTTCCCAAGAATTCTCTGGAGGTTGTAAACAGAGGACTCTAGTCAGCACATATTCCTTTTTTGCTTTTATAGTGTGATCTTAATTTTTTTTTTTTAATGGCATAAGCAGATAATTTTGAGAAAAATAGATTTTTCATGGTAAAAAGTCTGAATTTTGACTTTTCATTTAAAAAAATTAAAAAATGGAGGCTTGCTGGGCCCCGATCCTGCCCACCTCTTCCATATAGCTTTCCCATTCCACCCTTCTCTATTGGATGAGGCAGACACAGGGCATCTTAGAGTCCTCTGAATGTTGGAGCTGACAGTGACCATAGTGAAAAATCAAAGGGTCTTACCATGTTTTTCAAAAATACAATGATAAAACCATCAGCTACATTAGAAAACTCTTGAAGGACGAAGTCTTGGCTCTTTGTTATCTTCCCATGCCCATGTTCTAGGACTCAATGACTGTTCATTTAGCTAACAGTAAATATTCATACCTCACCACTCAACAAGGACACAGCTAAGTATTGGGGAATCTTTAAATAATTGTATTCTTCAGTTGTTCCAATGCAGATGTGGAACCCTCAGTTCAGTTCATTTGCTCAGTTGTGTCCAACTCTTTGTGATCCCACGGACTGTAGCACACCAGGCCTCTCTATATATCACCAACTTCCAGAATTTACTCAAACTGATGTCCATTGAGTTGGTGATGCCATCCAACCATCTCCACCTCTATCGTCCCCTTCTCTTCCTGCCTTCACTCTTTCCCAGCATCAGGGTCTTTTAAAATGAGTCAGTTCTTCACATCAGGTGGCCAAAATACTGGAGTTTCAGCTTCAGCATCAGTCCTTCCCATGAATATTCAGGGCTGATTTCCTTAGGATGGACTGGTTGGATCTCCTTGCAGTCCAAAGGACTCTCAAGAGTCTTTTCCAACACCACAGTTCAAAAGCATTAATTCTTTGGTGCTCAGCTTTCTTTATAGTCCAACTCTCATATCCATACATGACTACTGGAAAAACCATAGCCTTGACTAACTGGACCTTTGTTGGCAAAGTAATGTCTCTGCTTTTTAATATGCTGTCTAGGTTGGTCATAACTTTTCTTCCAAGGAGCAAGCGTCTTTTGATTTCCTGGTTGCAGTCACCATCTTCAGTGATTTTGGAGCCCCCCAAAACAAAGTCTGTCACTATTTCCATTGTTTCTCCATCTATTTGCTATGAAGTGATGGGATCAGATGCCATGATCTTCATTTTTTGAAGGCTGAGTTTTAAGCCAGGCTTTTCACTCTGCTCTTTCACCTTCATCAAGAGGCTTTTTAGTTCCTCTTCACTTTCTGCCATAAGGGTGGTGTCATCTGCATATCTGAGGTTATTGATATTTCTCCTGGCAATCTTGGTTCCAGCTTATGCTTCTTCCAGCCCAGTGTTTCTCATGGTGTACTCTGCATATAAGTTAAATAAGCAGGGTGACAATATACAGCCTTGACATACTCCTTTCCCAATTTGGAACCAGTCTGTTGTTCCATGTCCAGTTCTAACTGTTGCTTCCTGACCTGCATACAGATTTCTCAGGAGGCAGGTAAGGTTGTCTGGTATTCCCATCTCTTGAAGAATTTTCCACAGTTTATTGTGATCCACACAGTCAAAGGCTTTGGCATAGTCAATACAGCAGAAGTAGATGTTTTTCTGGAACTCTCTTTCTTTTTCGATGATCCAACAAATGCTGGCAATTTGATCTCTGGTTCCTCTGCCTTTTCTAAATCCAGCTTGAACATCTGGAAGTTCACAGTTCACATACTGTTGAAGCCTGGCTTGGAGAATTTTGAGTATCACTTTGCTAGCATGTGAGATGAGGGCAATTGTGCGGTAGTTTGAGCATTCTTTGGCATTGCCTTTCATTGGGATTGGAATGAAAACTGATCTTTTCCAGTCCTGTGGCCACTGCTGAGTTTTCCAAATTTGCTGGCATATTGAATGCAGCACTTTTACAGCATCATCTTTTCAGTTCAGTTCAGTTCAGTTGCTCAGTCGTGTCCAACTCTTTGAGACCCCATGAACCGCAGCACGCCAGGCCTCCCTGTCCATCACCAACTCCCGGAGTTCACCCAAACCCATGTCCATTGAGTCAATGATGCCATCCAGCTATCTCATCCTGTCGTCCCCTTCTCCTCCTGCCTTCAATCTTTTCCAGCATCAGGGTCTTTTCAAATGAGTCAGCTCTTCACATCAGGTGGCCAAAGTATTGGAGTTTCAGATTCAGCATCAGTCCTTCCAATGAACACCCAGGACTGATCTCTTTTAAGATGGACTGGTTGGATCTCCTTGTAGTCCAAGGGACTCTCAAGAGTCTTCTCTAACACCACAGTTCAAAACCATTGATTCTTTGGCACTCAGATTTCTTTATAGTCCAACTCTCACATCCATACATGACCATTGGAAAAACCATAGCCTTGACTAGATGGACCTTTGTTGATAAAGTAATATCTCTGCTTTTCAATATGCTGTCTAGGTTGGTCATAACTTTCCTTCCAAGGATCTTTTAATTTCATAGCTGCAATCACCATCTGCAGTAATTTTTGGAGCCCAGAAAAATAAAGTCAGCCACTGTTTCCAATGTTTCCCCATCTATTTGCCATGAAGTGATGGGACCGGATGCCATGATCTTCGTTTTCTGAATGTTGAGCTTTAAGCCAACTTTTTCACTCTCTCTTTCACCTTCATCAAGAGGCTCTTTAGTTCTTCTTCACTTTCTGCCATAAGAGTGGTGTCATCTGCATATCTGAGGTTATTGATATTTCTCCTGGCAATCTTGATTCCAGCCTGTGCTTCCTCCAGCCCAGCATTTCTCATGATATAATCTGCATATAAGTTAAATAAGCAGTGTGACAACATACAGCCTTGACGTACTCCTTTTCCTATTTGGAACCAGTCTGTTGTTCCATGTCCAGTTCTAACTGTCCTGCATACAAGTTTCTCAAGAGGCAGGTCAGGTGGTCTGGTATTCCCATCTCTTTCAGAATTTTCCAGTTTATTGTGCCACACAGTCAAAGGCTTTGGCATAGTCAATAAAGCAGAAATAAATGTTTTTCTGGAACTCTCTTGCTTTTTTGATGATCCATTGGATGTTGGTAATTTTATTTCTGGTTCTTCTGCCTTTTCTAAAACAAGCTTGAGCATCTGGAAGTTCATGGTTCACGTATTGCTGGAGCCTGGCTTGGAGAATTCTGAACATTACTTTACTAGCGTGTGAGATGAGTGCAATTGTGTGGTAGTTTGAAATAGCTCAACTGGAATTTCATTACCTCCACTAGTTTTGTTCATAGTGATGCTTCCTAAGGCCCACTTGACTTTGCATTCCATGACGTTTGGCTCTAGGTGAGTGATTACACCATTGTGATTATCTGGGTCATGAAGATCTTTTTTGTATGGCTCTTTTGTGTATTCTTGCTACCTCCTCTTAATATCTTCTGCTTCTGTTAGGTCCATACCATTTCTGTCCTTTATTGTGCCCATCTTTGCATGAAATGTTCCCTTGGTGTCTCTGATTTTCTTGAAGAGATCTCTAGTCTTTCCCATTCTATTGTTTTCCTCTATTTCTTTGTACTGATCCCTGAGGAAGGCTTTCTTATCTCTCCTTGCTGTTCTTTGGAACTCTGCATTCAAATGGGTATATCTTTCTTTTCTCCTTTGCCTTTTGCTTCTCTTCTTTCCACAGCTATTTGTAAAGCCTCCTCAGATAACCATTTTGCCCTTTAGCATTTCTTTTTCTTGGGAATGATCTTGATCCTTGCCTCCTGTACAATGTCACAAAGCTCTGTCCATAGTTATTCAGGCACCTTGTCTCTCAGATCTAGTCCCTTGAATCTATTTCTCACTTCCACTGTATAATTGTAAGGGATTTGATTTAGGTCATACCTGAATGGTCTAGTTGTTTTCCATACTTCCTTCAATTTAAATCTGAATTTGGCAATAAGGAGTTCATGATCTGAGCCACAGTCATCTCCTGGACTTGTTTTTGCTGAGTGTATAGAGCTTCTCCATCTTTGCCTGCAAAGAATATAATCAATCTGATTTTGGTGATGTTCCTGTGTAGAGTTTTCTCTTGTGTTGTTGGAAGAGTTGCTATGATCAGTGCATTCTCTTGGCAAAACTGTATTAGACTTTGCCCCACTTTATTCTGTACTCCAAGGCCAAATTTGCCTGTTACTCCAGGTATTTCTTGACTCCCTACTTTTGCATTCCAGTCTCCTGTATGAAAAGGACATCTTTTTTGGGGTGTTAATTCTAGAAGGTCTTGTAGGTCTTCATAGAACTGTTCGACTTCACCTTCAACTTCACCTTCAAGGGGCATAGACTAGGATTACTGTGATATTCAATGGTTTGCCTTGGAAATGAACAGAGATCTTTCTGTCGTTTTTGAGATTGCATCCAAGTAATTCATTTCGGACTCTTTTGTTGAGGTTTGTGGAACCCTCAGCATGATAGAATTCAAGAATACCTAGTACCTAAACCTTCAGATAAACTAGTGCCTAAGCAACCTTTGACTCCACGAAAGATCTAATTCTTCTGGAATTATCCAGAGGTCATTGGTTTCAGACCACCAAGATCAAAACTCTTAGCAAATCATCTATCGTGGCATTCTCTCTTCAACTCTGCCGTCCTGGGCTGGAATTACAGCCTCGTGCAAAGAGGCGCAAGTGTAAATGTTCACAGATACAGATGAAGGGCAAGCACCTGATAAAGATGCATTGGCAGTGTGTGCTCATCGACCCAGGTCTACTTGAGATCCAGATAAAAAGAGCTCTGATGAGAAAACAGGTACCTCCTGTGTACTTCCCAAACAGACAGTACCCCAGTGGTGACCTCGTCTGGATTTAGCAGTGGTAGGATTCTGTTGCCAGCTCACCCAAAGAGTGGGAAGAATCAAGAAAATTTTCCCTTCAGAGACATTCCCTAGAATTCATAGTTTCCCCTTTCAGTGACTTTTTGCCATATTTCATAATAATTGGTTTTCAAAGCTGTTATCCTGTGAGTGAACCATGTGAGTAAAACCAGTATGTAACTGGGGTAAATTGTAGAGATTTCAAGAACTTAGCAGTCTTTTCCAGAGCATCTTTATCTTCATACTTATCAGCTGGCTCACCCACAAGTTCTGACCCCTGGATTTACTGTTCTTTCTTGCAAATTCATCATCATTTCTCATGATGTTTGCTATCCTCTCCCCCCACCCAACCCTCTCTCCTCCTGGTACTTGAAGAAGATGGACAGATCTTCTTAGGTCTGAGCCACTGGTTTACCCCTAACTCAAGAGCATCCCTTGGATTCTGCCCTATACAAGCCCTGAAGCAAATCACTCCTTTTATTTTTTAAACTTTTTTTGTTTTGAAATAATTTCAAACTTATGGGTAAGCTGTAAGAATTATAAGAGTGAGTGCTATGACATATCCTTACCAAGACCCATTTATCTTTTTCTAACATTCTGCCACAATTTCAGAGTAGACTGCATATCTCCTGAATGAATTGTTTAATATCAATAAAGACATTAAATTTAAGAAATGCAAAATTGATATAATGCTTTAATCTATAATCCATATTTCAATTTCACCAATTGACTCAAGCATTCTTTTTGGCATTTGTTGTTGCTATTTTTTTCTCTAACAAGGATCCCACCCAGGATTCTGTGTTATATTTAGTTGTCAAGTCTCTTAATCTTCCATAATCTGGAACATTTCCTGTCTTTAAAACCATCCTTATGACATTGACCTTATTGAATGATATAAGTCAGTTATCTCTATAGTATGTATTTCCCTCCATTTGCAATTGTTTGATGCTTCCTTATGATTAGATTCAAGTTATAGGTATCTTGTCAACAGAACTGTTCCTCTTCTCTTGGGTTCAGTGTTTTTTCTCTAACAGATTAATTATTCAATTATTTCCCAATGGATCACAAATATAACTGCACATTAGAATCCATGAGAAGATTTTTACACTCTGATGCTGAGGTCCTATGTTGGTAAATTCTAATTCAATAGGTCTGAGGGAGAATTTGGGAATCTGTATCTTTAAAAAAGCTTCCTAGGTGATTCTGATGTGTGTAAGACCAGGACTGAGAGCCACAGACTTCCTATCTCAATTTGCACATCCTGGCTTCTCCTTCAATCTAATTTTCCTTCCTTTGCTACATTCTCTCCCCTCTGCATCAACCCTCACCTGGGCTCCACCTCATCTGCCAAAGGGAACCCATGTTAGACAAATACTGGGAGGTGAAAGAGCCCATGTCAATGCACACGCTCTGTTTTATGGGTTGCATTTTATGTGCATGTGACTCATATTGTGACAATATATGAACACAGCCTTTTGGTGCACCAAATGGAGAGTCAGGCAAATCCCCTATAATTAAAAGAAAATGAAAGGAGAGAAAAATCCTAGAGATTTTAAAGCCAGAGAGGGTCGAGTGAATCATGAACTATATTATGCTATTGGCACATAATAGTCCACGTTAGTGGGCAATCTGAGAGAACTACAGCCCTTTGTCAGAATTAGACTTAAATGATGCCAATTATAAATTAGGGTTGTCAAGGACACATCCCTCCCGCAATATTGCACCCCCTTGCATGAACTCTTTGTGCTATGACCAGTCTTATCATCTGTTTATCTTTTATCCTATTCACTCTAGACAATCTAAAAATCTTCTCTTGATCCCAAGGAATCATTAGGGGATGGTTTGGAATGTTTCTTTTTACTGTTGTGTTTGCACTTCTGCTTCTAGGTGTTTGTCTCAGAAAGGGGGAATGCTGTCCCATTTTTAGTTCTGGCCACAGAGCAGTGGGCAGTGGGAAGATGTCCCTGTGTTTATGTAACATGATAAAGGAGTTGACCCCAGACTTGCTAGGGGTGGGTTTTTTTTTTTTTTTTTTTTCGCATTTGTCTCCTCAATTATTTGGAGACTCATGTTGGGCGGTGATGTCTCTGAGGGCCAAATGAAAGGAAGCACAGAGCCATTAAACCTGCACCAGCACCACAATGGCTATTCATGAACTGAGGAAATGTGGGCCCTCTTGCAGGCCTGGCCAGGGCAGGATGGCAGTGAGGGGAAGAAGGGGGTGTGTCTCCAAACAAAACTGATGGGTGTTTAGTAGAACCAGCCAGTAACATTTTTAATGCATGTTCAATACTTCATTCCTTTGAAAGCATTGTCACGTGATAATGCTTGCTCATCTGGTTCTTACCACAACCCTGTGACATAGGCAGGGTAGCAAAAATGAGACAAAAACAAGAAGCTAGTGTTAATTTCTAAATTAGTCAACATTACTGAATACATACTGTGTATAGACAATGCACTAAGCACTTTTCTTAATTAGATTGCAATCTTCACAGCTGTTTTACGTGGCAGATAGAGTACCTTAATTATCCTTATTTTAAAGAGGAAGCAAGTATGACTTGAGCAACTACTAGTTGATACCACTTGGATTTAAACCAGGTTTCTCTGACACAAAAGCCCTGGCTCTTTACCACTTTTTCAAACCATCTCCCCCAAGGTCACATGGCTGAGAGATGATCCAGATCAGTCCTTTCTTGAGAGCCCATGACTCAAATGATAAATGAACTCTGCTCAGAGTTTGAAGAGACACACAATTCCGTGGCCTGTCTTCTCTTCCTTTGGAGGCCATTTCTGCACATGTAATTTCCGCCTGCACCCCATGCTCAGGGCCCCAGAAGATCGACTTCCTGCTACCTCCACTCCTGCCTGTCTCTCCTTGCCCATAGGAAATGGCTAATACACGAAGGGTGAACCTCTGACACCCACCTCTGGCCTGATCTACAACTGGGCTTGTGTACAAGGACAGAGTATATCTCTGTGGATGTGGCACACAGGGGTGCCTGGATGAAGGTATGTGCAGGGGCTGAAATCCAGCCAGTGTTCCAATATGGAGCCTCATGCATGCCCGATAGAACCATATGCCTGGAAATGCCTTTTTTTTTTAAATGAACACAAAGAACCTGGAGTCCAGCAGCAGTTCAGTATCTTCTCAGGTTCTACTTATCCATCCTGGGCCCCCTTCCTTCAAGACTGTACACTTTGCTAAGTTACAGCAGAAGACTGAAATTAGATGCATTAATTCTGCTACTTGATTATTTAACTTTTATGGCACCATCCCCTCCCACCCACTGACTTCCCAGGTGGCTCAGATGGTTAAGAATCTGCCTGCAATTCAGGAGACCCAGGTTCCATCCCTGGGTCGGTTTCAATCCCTGGGTTGGGTTTGATCCCTGGGTCAGGAAGATCCCCTGGAGAAGGGAATGGCTACCCACTCCAGTATTGTTGCCTGGAGAATCCTATAGAGGAGCCTGTTGGGCTACAGTCCATAGGATCGCAAAGGGTCGGACACAACTGATCGACTAACACTTTACTTTCACTTTCCTCTCACCCCGTCATAACACATGCACAAAAGTGCCATCAATGGTGGGAAAATAAGGCATTTAGTGAGTCCACTAGAGAGATATTGTGGATGAAGGATGAGATTTATCTAGATCAGTTGTTCTGGAATTTAAAAGTACCTCCATGTAGTCACATGGAGGGTTTGTTAAAACAAAGATCGCTGGGCCGTACACTCAGAGATTCTGATTCAGTTGGTCTATGGTAGGGCCATAGTCACTGCATGCCTATCGAGTTCTGGATCTGGGCTCCATACTTTGAGTACCACTAGATATTTCTTGACTCATACCATAGGCAAGCTTCTTATTCCACCAACTTTTTCCTTGTAAAGACACACACAAAAACACATACGCACAATCACATAATACTGTAATGGTAACAATAATAGCAATAGCTAATATTAATTGAACACTATTTTCCAGGAAATACTGTAGGCACGTAATACAGGTTGATTCCCTTAATTCATGTCCAGGATGAGAGAAAGAGAGTCTTGAAGCCAAGTACTGGCTCAGGGTCATAGTCCTCCAAACTGACATAAGAGGATGTGAGGAAAGAGAAGGAAAAGGACAAAGGTAGGGAAAAATCTGCTCTGAAAAGAGCCAATTTAGGACAGCTTGAAGGCAATGGCACCCCACTCCAGTATTCTTGCCTGGAAAATCCCATGGATGGAGGAGCCTGGTAGGCTGCAGTCCATGGGGTCGCTAGGAGTTGGACACGACTAAGCGACTTCTCTTTCACTTTCCACTTTCATGCACTGGAGAAGGAAATGGCAACCCACTCCAGTGTTCTTGCCTGGAGAATCCCAGGGACGGAGGAGCCTGGTGGGCTGCCATCTATGGGGTCGCACAGAGTCGGACATGACTGACGTGACTTAGCAGTAGCAGTTGCAGGAGCATCAGTGAGTGATGTAGGGCTTCAAATCATTTCTTTCTTGGCCTTTATCTTCATAAATAGGAGCTCTATGCAAGAGAATAAGGTGACTAGATGGGCAGGAGTGTATGTGTGTGTGTCTTCTCTCCTCTTTGCTCTGCTACTATTTAACCATGTGACTTTGGGTGAGTCCTTGCCTCTTTAAGCTGCTGCTGCTGCTGCTAAGTCACTTCAATCATGTCCAACTTTGTGGGACCCCATAGATGGCAGCCCACCAGGCTCCCCCATCCCTGGGATTCTCCAGGCAAGAACACTGGAATGGGTTGCCATTTCCTTCTCCAATGCATGAGAGTGAAAAGTGAAAGTGAAGTCACTCAATCATGTCCGACTCTCTGCAATCCCATAGACCATAGCCCAGCAGGCCCTTCTGTCCATAGAATTCTCCAGGAAAGAATATCAAATGGCTTACCATTGCCTTCTCCAGGGGATCTTCCCAACCTGGGGCTTGAACCCGGGTCTCCCGCATTACAGGCAGATGCTTTACCATCTGAACCACCAGGGAAGCCCAATAAATACTATGGTAGATTGTTTAATGACCACAGATTCATCTCACCCAATACGTATGCCCCTTTTCAAGGAGACTTTGCAGCTCTTTCCCATTAAGAAGTGATTTCTACCTATCGGCCTCCTCAGTCTGGCCTGGCTCAGGATTCCATTGACTGATTTGAATGTGGCAGAAGTAATGTGTGGTCACAGAGCTTAGGCCTCAGTAGGCTTGTAGCTTCCACCTTTCCTCTCTTGCAAAGCTTTCCAAAACCATCCGGTAAAGAAGCTGGTATCATCTAATGGAGGTTGAGTGGCCAGGTAGAGAAGCAAGCACGCTGCTGCTGCTGCTGCTAAGTCACTTCAGTCGTGTCCGACTCTGTGCGACCCCATAGACGACAGCCCACCAGGCTCCCCCGTCCCTGGGATTCTCCAGGCAAGAACACTGGAATGGGTTGCCATTTCCTTCTCCAATGCGTGAAAGTAAAAAGTGAAAGTGAAGTCGCTCAGTTGTGTCCGACTCTTAGCGACCCCATGGACTGCAGCCCACCTGGCTCCTCCATCCATGGGATTTTCCAGACAAGAGTACTGGAGTGGGGTGCCATTGCCTTCTCTGAAGCATGCAGCTAGTTCCAAATGCTAGCCATGGAAGAGGCTACTGTGAAGCTTCCAAGTCATCTGAGTCCCCATGCTGAAGGCAACTGCAAGAGTGAGCCTGGGTGAAACCAGCAAAGGACGCCTCCACCCCACCCTCCAACAAAACCATGATAAATAGTAAGCTCTCATTGTTTTAATCTACTAAATTTTGGGGTTGTTTGTTACACAGTGATGGAAAATAAATACAAGTACCCACCTCCCAGAATATATGGAAGTGCTTAGCATAGTTGCTGGCACACAAATTTTAGCTATTACTTGTTATCCCCTGGACTCTCTTCATTGCAGATAGTATAGCATCTCTTCATATTTCCTTCCTCATTACTCAAAGGAACTCTTGATGGAAGAAAAAACACAAAAACATCCCACTTTCTCATTTTAAGTTTTCTGTGACACCCTACCCTCCATTCCCAGTCCTGTGTTCTAATCCCAACTCGTCCTTTGCTTGTAGATCTAGAACATATGGTCACTTCATAAATGGGAGTTATAGTGATGTCATTGCCTTTCCAAGCAAAAAATCTCATATTTCAGTTCTTGTTCTTTCTTTGCTAGATCTCCTTCAGGTCAAGTGTGCTAACTGCTACCTGGTGGCTACATATGTATGGAAACAAAAGGAATGACAGATAATCTAAGCATGTCACTAATTAAAATAACAAGTAGGAACTAGTGTCTGTTTCTGGATGAAGACTGCTTTAAAAATGTGAGATGTTCATCAATATACATCCAACTTCCACACATGTGAAAATTATTACAGAGCTCTTATACTGTCTCCAGTACTCTTGCCTGGAAAATCCCATGGACGGAGGAGCCTGGTGGGCTGCAGTCCATGGGGTCGCTAAGAGTCGGACACAAGCTACTTCACTTTCACTTTCTTATACTGTCTAAGTCATTTATTCATTAGGGGGCAGCAGAGGATGAGATGGTTAGTTAACATTACCAACTCAGGATGGACATGAGTTTGAGCAAGCTCCAGCAGATAGTGAAGGGCAGGAAAGTCTGGTGTGCTACAGTCCATGGGGTCACAAAGAGTCACTTAGCGACTGAATAACAACAGAGTACTGATCCTGTGCTCAGTGATTTTGACTACATCATGCTCTCTATGTGCCTCTGTAACACCATCTTTGGTTTCATACTCCCCCCAAAGTCTGGCAGATAGTAGATGCTCAATGAATTAGTATGGAATCCATGATTGGACTGAAGCAATAATAATCCCCAAGTTTCTTTAAAATACTAATCTTGGGTGAAAGTTGAAATTATGTCCAACTTTCCATCCTGTCCCATCTCAGCTCTTCCATGTCCATCCCTCCCTCCCTCCTCCCCACCTGTTATTGGGTTAATTCCTGTACTCTGTGAAGCTCAAATCAGATATTCTGTCCACCAGAAGACATTACTTAAAACCTCCACAAGGTCAAGAACCTCTCTTTTGTATTCCACCCAAACCCAAGTAATCTCCATCCCCCTCAGCACCTCAGCAGATGGTGAGTTTCTTCAGGGCAACAACCTGTCATTCACCTTTGATTCCCAGTAAATACAGCAACCACAGCTATTACTTCTTAAGCGCTTACTAAGGATCAGGTACTGTGTTAAGCATTTTATAGGCCTTGTCTCTCCCAGTCCTCACAACAGCCCTAAGAGGTAGAGGTTCATTTTAATAGATGAGGAAACTGAAGCTGGTCACTAGCTAGCAAGAGGAATTCAGGCCTTTGACTTCAAAGCCTGAGTTCTTAACCACTGTGCTTTGATACTAGTTAAGTTCTCAAGAAATATTATTATTTGTTGAATACATGAACATTTTCCAAAGTCACTGGACTGTCATTTTTTTTTTTTTTGGTGGATGAGGGTGGGGAGTTGAAGAGTGATTAAGAGATAAAACAGGAGAAATTACAAAGGAAAAAAATATGTATGTGTATATAATTAGTCCCTGAATAAAATTGTCTCTCTCTCTCTCTGTGTGTATGTATATATATATATATATCATAATAGAAACATATTGAACAAGATTCACACAAACTTCCAACACTTGATGCTTCATCTGGGAGCTCATATAAACCTTAGCATGAATCTCCTCTTAGAAAAAATTAAAACTCAAAAGACAAAAAAACCCAACAGAGTATTTATTACAATCCAAGGCTGCAAACCCAGCTCTGGGCTGGACCACATGAAGTCTGTAACACAGGACTGGGCTGCTCCTCGAACTCTAGAGCTGGCTGTCCTTGATCCATCCCGGTAGAGCCCAGCCACATCTAGGAGCTTCCTATATGTTTGTTCACAATGGTAAAACTTGGGCAAAAATGAGGCAATATTCTTTTTTGCTAAAATACAGCATTATAGTGTTCAGGCAGATATGTTTCTATTGATTATAGTTTTTATTTGGCATGCTTTTTATTTGATGCAGTTTTGTGTTTTTTTTTTTTTTTGGTACTGATCTTTCTGTCTCTCTCTCTGTCTCTCTCTATATATATACATATATGCTTGCTGTTGTTGTTGTCTAGCCACTAAGTTGTGTCTAACTCGTTTGTAACCCCATGAATTTAGCTCTCTAAGCTCCTCTGTCCATGAAATTCTCCAGGCAGGAATACCGGATTAGGTTGCCCTTCCCTTCATCAGGGGTTCTTCCTGACCCAGGGATCTAACCTGCGTCTCCTGTACTGCAGGCAGATTCTTTACCATTTGAGCCACCTGGGAAGCCTATAAGTTCTGAGTAAGTTCAGTCGCACAGTCACGTCTGACTCTTTGTGACCCCATGGGCTGCAGCACGCCAGGCTTCCCTGTCCATCACCAACTCCCGGAGCTTACTCAAACTCATGTCCATAGCGTCGGCGATGCCATTCAACCATATCATCCTCTGTTGTCCCCTTCTCCTCCTGCCTTCAATCTTTCCCAGAATCAGGGTCTTTTCCAATGAGCCAGTTCTTCACATCAGGAGGCCAAAGTATTGGAGTTTCAGTTTCAGCATCAGTCATTCCAATGAATATTCAGGACTGATTTTCTTTAGGATTGACTGGTTTGATCTCCTTGCAGTCCAAGGGACTCTCAAGAGTCTTCTCCAACACCATAGTTCAAAAGCATCAGTTCTTTGACACTCGGCTTTCTTTATAGTCCAACTCTCACATCCATACATGGCTACTGGAAAAAGCCTATATATATACTGATAAAAATTAGTACATATATACTGATATCAATACACACACACACACACACACACACACGCAGAGCCTCTTGATGAGGGTGAAAGGGGAGAGTGAAAAGCTGGCTTAAAACTCAACATTAAAAAAACTAAGATCATGGCATCTGGTCCCATCATTTCATGACATATAGAAAGGGAAAAAAGTGGAAGCAGTGACAGATTTTATTTTCTTGGGCTCCAAAATCACTGTGGACAGTGACTGCAGCCATGAAATTGAAAGACACTGTACCTTGGAATGAAAGCTATGACAAAACTAGACGGTGTATTAAAAAGCAAAGACATCACTTTACTGACAAAGATTCGTATGGTCAAAGCTATGGTTTTTCCAGTAGTCATGTATGGATGTGAGAGTTAGACCATAAAGAAAGGTAACCACTGAAGAATCGATGTTTTCGAACTGTCGTGCTGAAGAAGATTCTAGAGGGTCCCTTGAACTGCAAAGAGATCAAACCAGTCAATCCTAAAGGAAATCAACCCTGATTCTTCATTGGAATGACTGATGCTGAAGCTGAAGCTCCAATACTTTGGCCACCTGATGTGAAGAGCTGACTCATTGGATGCTAGGAAAGATTGAAGGCAAAAGAAGAAGTGGGTGTCAGATGAAGAGATGGTTAGATAGCATCACGGACTCAGTGGACATGAGTTTGAATAAACTCTGGGAGATGGAGAAGGACAGGGAAGCCTGGAGTGCCACAGTCCATGGGGTCTCAGAAGAGTCAGACATGACTTAGGGACTGAACAACAGCAACCTATACACAAAATACACACATCAGTACAAAAAAAAGTAAATATAAATATTTAAGCTCAGCTATAAGAATCCTCTTATAAACTGGTGTTAGAATGCAGTTTTAGTCAAGGTACATTCAGCCAGAATGAGAAGGTGCTCCACCAAGAAGTGTTCAATTTCACAAGCAAGTGGTGAAACTCTCCCTGATATCAGTGGTTGAAAGGGCTCAGGGCTTGGAGATTTAGGGAGACCACAGGGCCAGTTCATGATGACATCATTAAGTAACAGCTCTCCTGCTCCTTTTTCCTGTCTTTCCTTCCCACTTTCCAAGCCCAGATATATCTGAAACCATGAAGATCAAGCGTGGAGAGGTGGGTATATAGCTGGTGAGATGTGAGAGAATTTGAACACATTCCATTTTCCCCTATTTCAAGACCAAGCTTGGTGGGGTGATGGAAGGGAGAAGCTAACATTTCAATTGAATTTAGAGTTTGGGTTATTTCTTGAAATGGTATTTTTGCTAATAGGCTGATAGTGAATATTGAGCTTTAAATTGATTAAAGAGTGTCCAGGAAAGTCGTGAGGCCTTCTGAACTCTTCAGAGACAAGGCAAGAAATAGGTTGGAGGGCAGATTTATAGCACTGGCTCTATTTGTTTTGCAATCAATAATGAGGTATGGGTTCACTAGCCAGGAGTCATGTGCAATTTTAATTTCTGCACAATGCAAAAGAAAACAGAGCACTAAAATGGTTAAGTCACATGCATAGAGTTGAGCTTTTACTTCCTTTAAATTACTTGGGTTGCTTTTGTGTGTGTGGATGTACTCAGTCACGTCTGACTCTTTGCAATGCCACAGACTATTGGCAGCCAGCCTCCTCTGTCTATGGAATTTTCCAGCCAAGAATACTGGAATGGGTTGCCATTTCCTCCTGCAGAGAATCCTCCCAACCCAGGGATTGAACCAGCGGTCTCTACATCTCTTGCATTGGCAGGTGGATTCTTTACTGTTGCACTCCCTGGGAAGCCCTCAGGTTGCTTATTATGAAACAGCTAAATACTGCCAAATGAAACCTTAGCTTTTAAAATGTGCTTTAATTACAGCTATTGTCTAAAATGATGGCCTAAAACCCTGAATGGAAAGCAAAACCAAAGGGGTGAACACCTGAAACAGAAACGCTATGTGAACAGATTCTACAGCCGTGTCCTGGCTGCTTCTCAGCCTTTTCCCTGTCTTGTGGATGCTGATGTAGAATTTTATATGACTCAGCTTATCCTTGTCCATCTTCACAAATCTGTTATAATGATTCCTAAACCTTGCATTGCTTTGTGACTCTCTCCCCTCCCTTATAAGCATAAATGATTGTGACCTATATGCAGGGGGACCTGCAAGTTACTGACTGTAATTTTTACTTCCTGATTTTAATTCTTGTAAGACTATGAACCCTGACTTCAGTTCAGAAATGTGGCCAGTCTACAGGAGTTATAATTATCTTCAGCTTATAAAGGTGTAGCCATTTAAATTCTACCTCCAAGATTTTCTCATTATGCAAAATGCCTTCATGTACAATTAACAACAAAGACACAGAGTGCCTCATCACCCACTTAAGTAGCATTATTTCCAGCAAAGCCAGTCTTTTCAAGCAATGGGCTTTCTAAGGCCTTCCCAAGACACACTCCATGCACTCCTTTCTCCTCACTTACCTCTTCCGTGGTGCTGGAGAAGGGTGGAGTAGTCCAGGGAACCCAAGATGTCATTCCAGCCATCCATAGACTAAGGTGCTGACTCTGGCTGCTGTTCTGGCTGTAGTTTTCCGGAGTACTTCTGGTGAAGGCCTCGGTGGTATTTCTAATAAGGTGTCCCAGGCTATATGGAAGTGCATTAAAAGTAGTGGGGGTCTGGGGAGGAGCTGTGTTTCTAATGCTCCTTACTGAGACTTCAGTTCCCGGGCCAGCTGAGGTAAAGAAAGGACAGGTGCTAAAATTACCCTCATGTTCTATACAGTCTTCATATAAAAACAGTTTTTCTTAGAAAAAGACCGCTTTAACAATAGGCATGTAGATAAATTTCAGTTACAGGAAAAATAGAAGATAGTTTGAGTGTGACCATACTCATTTGCCCTGTCTGTGTCACCTATCTTTTATCCATCTATCCAATTTACAAGGTGCAGGGAGAATTATGGAAACTGTGCTATCAGGGATAAGCACAAAAAGAGGCTCAAGATGGAAAAGGTCTTTTTATAATTTAGCAAGATGTAAATATCAGCTGTTCTCTTAAATGTTAATAAAATAACCATGACCATTAAGCATCTTTTCCTTGAGATGTGGAGGATTGTTCAGGGTACCCTGTATATGCAGTTGCCAGATATAGCAAATAAAAATATGTCATGCCCAGTTAAATTACTATTTCACATAAATGACCAAAGACTCAGTGTATTTAATATATCCCCAATATACAACATTACAAAGATTATATTATATTGTATGTTAGGAATATGCTTTTACTAAAAATTGTCATTTATCTGAAATTCAAATGTAACTGGGTATGGTATATTTTATCCAGCAACCCTACCTGTACATCTACTAAAGCTTTGATAAATGTTTGGACATTCTCCCTGATTTCTGTCTGCTTTTATCTTCCTGAATTCGGTGCCACTAACTATCACTGCCATTGTGCTTGGCATATCTAGAGATGTACTCATTCCTGGGATGTCTTCTATAGGACAGATCCAACTGTACTATTAGTAATATGCCTTTACAACAGACTACAAGAAGCAGTCTTAATTCTGCATTCTTAATTGATTTAGGTGCTAGAATGTCCTTTTACACAGATACTAATCTATTGTTGGGATGCAAAAAATTCTATACGTGGAGATTAGTATTTTGGCTATTTCGAGCTTTGGCCAATGTCAATCCCCTGAGTTGATTACTACCTAAGACAATTTTAGCTCTCATATCTTCAGAAAAAAAAAGATTTAATGGTGAGGTGAGGGCAGAGACAAGCTTCCATATACCTAGCATGTAATTATGTGTCTTCACATGTCAACCTATGTTTACTCTTCTTCACTAAGCTGTTGGTAAGTTCTCTTCTTGAGAACTATTTTTTTTAGTCAGTTTATAGAATTAATTCAATGGATGAAACAAGACTTTCCCCAAGTTAGGTAAATGATCAAAGCACTCTTGAAATTTCTTTTGCAAATAACATAGCTTATCACCATTGCAAGTAGCTTTGGGATATCTTATGGAAAAAATTCTACTCTTCTGTAACTGTCTGTAATTAACCTTCTAAATGTATTTTTAAAACACTCTAAACCAAACAAGTTCATTTTCCAGTTTAGGACACCACCTTTTTCCAAAGAAAGAACCTACAGAATATTCAAGTCTGGTACCCCTTCATTTTGTGTCTATGTTTTAACTTGTGCTATTTAAAAAACAGGAAGGAAACTTTAGTCTTAACATTTAATTTCCAAATTTTGTGAATTTCAAAACAAACTTTGTTAGGCATCACAATCTCCTTTGGAGCTTGTTGGAATATTGAAGCCTTACTGCCCCACTCCCTACCCCCAAATTATGATCTAGTATATCTGGTGTGGGATCTAGCACCTGCATTTCTAATACATTTCTCAGGTGTAATATACATCTAAATATATAATTTTATCCACATGTACAATATGAGCCAAAGCTGAATTCTAATCATGTCTTATGTGGGAATTGAAGAATTATGAAGTAGATGAAAAGAAAGAAAAATCCATCATAGAAATATATAAGGTGATTAAAATAATTTCACCTTTCCATTGCCTGAACTCTTTGTTGAAATGGGTGTTATGAAATTATACTAAAATTAGTAGATCTCTGTGTGTTTTGGGTTCTACAATTCTTCTGATGTTCTTTTAAAGGTATATATATTTTACAGTTTATGAAAGAACAAGATGTGTTTTGACAAATGCAAGGAAAAGTTCCTACACAATGGAACAATATGTTGAAGCTATTTTTAAAAAGCTTTATTGTACCATTGCTATTACATTGTTTCCACATTATACACAATTCCTCTTAGAACACAATTCAAAATAAGGCGGACCATCCTAGGTCCAATCTAAGAAGTTTAGTACTTAATGTAGAAAAAACAAAGCTTAGCACTTAGAGCTCACCTATAAAATGATTTGCAATGACTGTGTCATATCAAGACCATATTTCAAATACATTTCTTTAAAAAGCAATATGCATTTTAGTTTATTAATTCATCTATGAATGCCTTAGAGATAATCAATAATAGAAATGGAATTTTTGTATAATGATAGTGGAGACAATACACAATTTGTTAGTTTCCCTCTTTTAAATGATTAAAAAACTGTTCAAGCATATTGAAAGCAAAAACTTGAATAAAACTCATTTTGGAGATATAAAATTTAAACTATATTGATACTTTCTATTCTGTAGGAAGATGCCAAATGTAATATGCCCTTTAAAAGTGGGAAAGCAATCTGGAAAAGAGATAAATGAAACAGAAGATACCTTAGAAAAATGATGATTTGTATATATATATTTATACATAAATATTTAAATTAATATACAAGATCTATTAAATCAGATTTGACTAGAATAAAGTGAAAGGTCTGGTCATTATAATATTCTGAATAATTATTAGAAATGTTAAAATGAATAATTAAAATTTCAGAGAATGTAGTCAATGAAATAAAGAATACATTTAAAAATACACATGCCTAAAATTTGAAAAAGTGAGTTAGAAAGTGAAAAATTTTTGAAAAGAGTACCAAAGATGGAGAATTTACAAACAATAGGAGGCATAACAACCAAGAAGGCATAATCAGGGGTTAATTTTTTTTAAGAAACTTAAAAAAGATGCAAGATTAGGAAAAAGTAAAATTAATAAATGGAAATTGATACCAAGACATAGGATAGTAAAACATCAAAGCATAGCATAGTAAAAAATTTAGATTAAAAAATGAAAGTTTAGCCAATCAAAGAAATGCTTTTCAATAGCCAATTACTACTCAACTACTGTACTATGGTTTGTTATATGACGATGAGCCTGGTTTATCCTAATGTCCCACGTTTTCTTTTGGAAAAATGCACAAACATTGGAAAAGGATGAAATGGTGGTGTAGAAGGATGGAGGGAGAAGAATGGTTTATTAGTTCATGGCTACGAGGCTTTGGGGGAGACATGCTCAGCCAGAGCCTCAACAAGGTTAGGGCAAAAGCAGGTGGAAAGTGGGTGAATAACTTGGTGTGCCCAGGGCTGGCTCATCTGTTAGGCACAACACAAACACTGCCTAGGGCTCATGATTTTTAGGGTTCATGAAATGATTTAATTTCTTTGAAAGTAATTTTTAACAAAGAACGTTCAGATCAGATCAGATCAGTCGCTCAGTTGTGTCTGACTCTTTGCGACCCCATGAATCACAGCATGCCAGACCTCCCTGTCCATCACCAACTCCCTGAGTTCACTCAGACTCACGTCCATCAAGTCAGTGCTTTGACTCCATCCCTTCATTCTTTCTGGAGTTATTTCTCCACTGATCTCCAGTAGCATATTGGGCACCTACTGACCTCGGGAGTTTCTCTTTCAGTATCCTATCATTTTGCCTTTTCATACTGTTCATGGGGTTCTCAAGGCAAGAGAAGTGGTTTGCCATTCCCTTCTCCAGTGGACCACATTCTGTCAGATCTCTCCACCATGACCCACCCGTCTTGGGTTGCCCCACGGGCATGGCTTAGTTTCATTTAGTTAGACAAGGCTGTGGTCCTAGTGTGATTAGATTGACTAGTTTTCTGTGAGTATGGTTTCAGTGTGTTTGCCCTCTGATGCCCTCTTGCAACACCTACCATCTTACTTGGGTTTCTCTTACCTTGGGCGTGGGGTATCTCTTCACGTTCAGGGTCAAATAAAATGTCAAATTTTTTTCACACATTGTGAATAAATGAGAATGCTAGGACCAAGATAATCTATTAATTTATTTTATTTTTTTTCCAAGTGGAGGAAGGAACCCACAAAGACATGTGCACAGGGCCCATGAAAGTCATATGCAGCCTTGGGTGTGCCCTGATAAGTTTAATGATGTGTCACAGGCTGAAAATCGTTGAGCAACTCCGGATGCTATGTTAGATGTTTTTCAGTGATCATAGAAAGCATATATTAATACTCAATGACCAGACGATTTTCAATGATCATGTAAATAAATGGTTAATTGCAAAGTCCATGTTGTTATAATGATGCAAGGAGGAAACTCTAAAATGTCTGTGACAGCCAGTTTGGTCAGAGTCTGTGTATACAAAGACACTTTCTGTTTTGGTTTGTTCATTTCCCATCAAGCTGTCTGTATTTACAAGCACTACTACCAATCACCAGAGGAAATAGCTGCTAAAACTCAGTGCCCCAAGAGCATATATGATTGCTTACCTATTACAATGCTTATGGATTTTATTCCCTCACCCATATGACTACAATTAAACAATTACTTTAACTAGCAGGTATATCAAGCCAGCCAACAGTATGATTTACTTCAGCAGTGAGATCTCGTAGTAATTTTACTAACTCAGCCATATCAGGGACACTTGAAAATATGTCTGGAAAAATTTGCTTATCCTCAGACAAAAAAATGAAATCTGAATGAATGAATCTGTAGCAGATCCGCAATAAATGTTGATTGGTTGGCTGACATATACAATGTTACTCTTCATACAATATGAAACATCTTAGTGAAAGTAACAATTTTAGACAGTTATCCTGGGTGTTTATACTTGTAAGGAGACTTGGAGTTCCTTGGAATAGGTATCCAAACCATAGACAGAATTTTGTACTCTTCATTTGGAAGTCCTAGAACTATTTGAGTATGGTCTACAGTCAATAGATTGGTGCTGGTGTTGTGGAACCCCTTTTCAAGTTTAGAATGTTTTTATTTTCCTGTCTTAAGGATTATTTGCTTAGATATGCTTGCAAATATGTAATATCCTTTGAGAAGATTTCTCTGTTTCTCATGTAAAAGAGGGGGCCCAATGAATGGGTTATTTTCCATATTGTGTAGGTCCATAAAATGTCAATAATTCGGTCCCCATAACCTGTGTTGTCTGTTTGTGGGGATAAGACTTTTCCTGTTGGAATAGATAGTACTGTAACTGTTAATGGCTTGGTGGGTTTAAAAATTCTGCTTGATTTGGGAAGAAGAGAAAACCAATAATCAGGACTTCAATAGTGGTATAAAAATAGTCCTTAGCTTTCCTTAATTGTTCCCTATTATTCTGATGTGCATACTCAGTCACTCAGTTGTGTCCAGCTCTTTGCGACCCCATCCCTGGGACTTTCCAGGCAAGAGTACTGGAGTGGGTTACCATTTCCTCCTCCAGGAGATCTTCCCAACCCAGGGATCAAATGCTTGTCTCCTGGATTCTCTACTACAGAAGAGCCACCTGGGAATCACTGTAATTCTGATATTTAACACCTTTTAGAAGTTGAAACCCATTTAGCCAGCACTTGTTGACCATGGGAACCAAGATTACCTTTAAAGGAGATAAAGATTTCTAAGTTATGATTCCTGCTCTGAAGAGGTTTATAGCATAATAGTTGAGTCTTTCTAACTTTTTTTCTTTTGCATCTCCTGTATATACAAACAACTTAGTCATGGAGAAAAAAAATGTTTAACTGAATTTTAAGTGAACTTTCCTAGAAATGTGCAAGTACCCCTCCCCCAAAGTGTAGGCTGATATAATTTTCCCTTTAGCTTAAAAGATTTTTCCTAGCAGGAAGCCCTTAGGAGTGCCATGTTTCAAGAGGTTGTAAATTAGAAATTTGGACCTCAGAATGCATTTTTACTCTTAAAGCAATAATAATCTTAAAAAAAATCAAATGTGTCATTATATAAAATTGCTATATGCTTGGGAATAGAATAAAATTTGGTTTTTCCTTATTGCCTTATTGATGACTGCCTTGTGTGAATTTATGGAGACTGAGAAACAATACACAAAATATTTCTAAAAGCTATACTCAATACAGTGACTCCAAAGATGTGGCTATCTGGAGGAAATATTTGAATCTGTCAATCACTTGTTTTATTGACACATTGCTAAAGGTAAGATGGTTTCCAGATAGCTGGATATCTGGCAACTGACTGACAAAAGAATATATAGGGAAAAGGAAATTTTGTCATTTCAGCCAGATATATTGGCATTTTGGAAGCAATGCTTTTTATTACTCCCTACTCAGAATAATAGCTATAAGGCTCTAATTTTAAAAATTGATCTTAAAAGTTTTTTTAAAAATAAGAGTCTGTCTACCATATACATTATGTTTTTTGTTGGGGGAGGGGATCCAAAATGAATTTGTGTAGTATATTCTTTAAGGGTAAACTTAAAATTCAGAAGGAATGGTAAAAAATCTAAATCCATCTTTTATTTAACTTGGTAATCTACTATGATCCTGGTGATCCTGGTTCTACATAACCTATATATTCTTTTTAATTGAATTCCCACGAATTATGTCCCGTTAAACGCTATTCTGGGCTTCCCCTGTGGCTCAGCTGGTAAAGAAGCTGCCTGCAATGTGGGAGACCTGGCTTCAATCCCTGGGTTGGGAAGATCCCCTGGAGAAGGGAAAGGCTACCCACTCCAGTATTCTGGCCTGGAGAATTCCATGGACTCTATAGTCCATGGGGTCGCAAAGAGTGACAGGACTGTGCAACTTTCACTCACAAACTCTATTCTATTTGTTTCATTAAATGGTTGTTTTAAGGGGTTTTACAGAAATATAAATTATATGAAAATTTGAAAAGATAGGTTAATTTTACATTCCTCTCCTAATAAAAATCATTGCAGTAGCACTGATTATTTGAGGAAATCTGACCCTAGTACAGGTTCTTCTATTAAAAACCTTCTTATTAACTTTTGAATCAAATTTCGACCCACTTTGGGAACCTATTTGATTCATCCTATTATAGAGGGGCTTGAGTAAAAGAGAGGAAGAAGAAAAAAGACATCTTAGTGAAAATGAAGCACAGTTAAATTATGACAAAATTCAGTGGACATTCAAAGAAATGTTTAAAAAATTTAAGAAGTATCGAGTTAAAAAAAACTATCATTTAATGTGACACACTGGCAAGAATATATATTGGAGGAAGGGATATTTTTTTTCTACTCACACTCATTATAACTATTTCCTTATTTGCCTTCCCATTATCCTAAGGAGCAAGACATATTTACTGATTCTCAGGTTTGGCTGCATATTGGAAGTATTTAAAAATATAATTCCTGAGTTAGTTGACCTAGAGGATGAAGCCAGAATATTAATACTATTTCACGTTTATTGTATTCTGATGTAAAGCCTGGGTGTAAATCACTGGTGTAGGGTACTTCAGTTACTAGCGCAAGTTATGGCACCTAGTAGTAGTAGAGAACTATTACTTAAATATTTGAATGGTATTATGAATGTTTCTTCTATGAAACAAATATGAAATATATAGCCCAGGTTTTGACCTTCACAAGTATGCTTTTACTGATGAGCCTAATAAAAACAATATATCCTCTACATGAACAACATGCATTGTGTCCGACTCTTTGCGACCCCATGGACGGTAGCCTACCAGGCTCCACGATCCATGGGATTTTCCAGGCAAGAATATTGGAGTGGGCTGCCATTTCCTTCTCCAGGGGATCTTCCCAACCCAGGGATCAAACCCGGGTCTCCTGCGTTGCAGACAGACGCTTTACCATCTGAGCCACTAGGGAAGCCCACTTAAAAGTATAGTATTTATTAACTCTTAAGAAAAGGCATTTGGAGTTCATTCATTACAAACATCTACATGAAATTTAACATTTCACAATGAACTCTCTAGAAAATCAGTGAGTGTTCATGCTATGGGTCAACCAATATCATTCTCTGCAGTTAGAGAAGGAAAAAGTCTGTTGGCAAAAGTATATGTTGCACCTATGTATATTCAAATATAAGATACTTTTTTGTATTGGAATTGTTCAAATTTTAACTCTGCTTTTTCTAGAGGTCCATTTTCTCCCCCCAACACACATTATCAGGCATTTTGGATATGGCATGTTCAGTGGTTACCTGCAAGTAGTCTATTATATCTACTTTACTTTTGAAATGTATATCATTAGACATGTTTTGTGTGAAGGTTGAAAGAAATAGTTTTTCCATGAATTATCTTTTATCTTGAATAATCCATATCTTTTGAATTCATATGTGCTTTTTAAAAGTTCTAATGAAAGAACATTTTTCTAAGGTTTGATTGGGAGTTGGGGAGGAATCTCCCTGCTTGGGTATAACCATACACCATACAACTGAAATATTTACAATGTTTCTGTGTTGTTTAGGATAGGCCTAGGTAGATGAACTACAGGAAAGGAACAGTTTGGATGGTGCTATGTGATGTATTCTCCCTGATAAAGTTGAATTTCATAATTAAATTTTATATTTTTTTATCTTATTCTCATATCAGAAGTCTTTATAAGAACAGAGATTCTTCTTGTACTATAGAAGAGCCCATTTAATTGGCACCTACTTAAAGTAAATGCTGCTGCTAAGTCACTTCAGTCATGTCCAACTCTGTGCAACCCCATAGACAGCAGCCCACTAGGCTCCCCCATCTCTGGGATTCTCAAGGCAAGAACACTGGAGTGGGTTGCCATTTCCTTCTCCAACGCATGAAAGTGAAAAATGAAAGTGAAGTCACTCAGTTGTGTCCGACTCTTAGAGTGACGTAAAATTGTTCAAAGATCAGTGTGTGAAAAAACTCATATAAGTCTCAAAAATAAAGACCTAATAAAAAGAGTTAAATGTACAGTGGATGCTGATCCTGAAATGAGGCTATGAATTAAAATTATTTGGGGAAATTTTTAAAAAGCATCCAGTATCATGCCCAAATATAGATTTCTTGGAATCAAATCTTGGAAACAACAGTAAAGGAAGAAATGATGGCAATAATTCATTTTACTCCTCTCTACCAGGTGATTCTGAATGTAGCCAATTGGGCAAGAATCCTATGGATGAGCATGTGGAAACTACTATAAAATGGAACATATATTGGACAAGGAATCAAGAAACAGGTTCTCAACAAAGTCATACTGTATAGCACATGGAACTCTGCTCAGTGTTATATGGCAGTCTGGATAGAGGGGAGTTTGGGGGAGAATGGATACATGTGTATCTATGGCTGAGTCCCTTCAATGTTCAGCTGAAACTATCACAATGCTGTTTGCTAATCTGCTATACTCTAATACAAAAGAAAGGTAAAACAAACAAACAAACAAAAACCCTGGGTTCTAATCTATACCTCTGCTATTTAATTATTTGGGACAATTCACTTTACCTTGACAAATTTTAATCTTAAGGAAGGGCTTCATTTCTAGAAAATTCTCCAGTTATTTATAGCTAGTATGTAGCAATTCTTTTATCCTCCATGACTTCCTAAAGCAAACCTCTAATAAAGGAGTAAATAAGCAATAAGATGATTAAGTAAAATAGAAAATTAAGCTGTATCGACAAATAAATATTCCTAGTCTAGGACTGAACTGTATGTCGTACCAGAAATTTATGCATGTGTATACAAGTTTTTATATGTTCATCATCTAGGTTATATTCATCAATGATCAACAAATTAGAAGATTCTATAGCTGCACATTGGTTCTTAACATTTCAAAGATACTACCTCCAAAAAAATCTACCTCTAACATTAGTACAAGAGATTTACAAAAGCATAACTTATTATCTTCCCAGTCTTATAAAGCACCATTTTGATGTTCTAATAGCTCCTCATAATCCGAGAACAGAAGTGTCTACATCAGCAAAATTATTAATTTCCTTATCATTGCCTTTAGTCATTACCTGTGTATGGTATAGACATTTACATTCCCACGTCTACTAGTATTTAGCCAAAGTGCTTAACGTTTGACACAAAAGAGAAGCTCAAGAAATATTTGTTGAATTAATAAAAGAAGCAAGGAAAAAAAAGGAAGGAAGCATGAGAGATAGACAGAAAAAGGAAAGTTGGGCTTATTTTAACGAAGATAATGAAGTTTTCCAAGTTGGTGTGTACCACACAATCCATTTCCATTAGCTTATGAATCTTTCACTGGAATTTTGTTGGAGCATGTGGACTTCCCTTAAATGCAAAACAGCAAGATATTTAACAGAACTTTCAGAATCAATTCTGAAAGGAAGAACTCACCTTTTTTAGAGCAGAGGCTTTCCTTGACTGGTTTTCCCTCCTCGTTGACATCTATTTTCATCCAGCTATGGAGGTACTTTCTGCCCTTCTTGACCACTACCCTGACGCCTTGTTTCTTGAGAAAGAGAGAGGCATTTTCCACCTCAAGGAACCCTTCCTTCTCATAGCAAGTCCATCGAGGAGCCTGGGAGCAGGGGGCAAAGATGGCGGCTCGGCCAGGGCCACCAGAGGAATTGGAGATGCCCAGGCATAGAGCAGATTTAACATGAAGGAGCTTTCCATCCTCAGTCCACATCCACTGCTGGTTCTGGTTTGTCCTATTGCACAAGTCCATGACCACTCTCCCATTTTTGAAAAGACATTGTTGTTTCTGGACATGGACAATCTGAAACCCCTCTGGAAGATGAGAAGCTCATCAAGTGCTATGCAACAAACCATAAAACCCACCAGAAAACAAAGCAACCCACCCACAAATCAGCCTGGTCAAAACACAAGGTTTACTTATCTTTGGCAATTGCTATCATTTAAAGTGAATAGTTCCAGATTCAACACATGTGATTTAAAAATCCCAAAACAAACAATGCAAAAATGTCACACTTAGCTTCTTTTCTTTTCCTTTCACATGGTTTAGGGAAGAAAATATGCCCCCACTGAAATAATGAAAGGAAGCTTGGAAAAGAAACTAAACCATCCAAAGAATACGGTGAGATATTTTAGCCCAAATATTTAAATGCTAAAGTTATATAAAATCCAATTCCCATTTTAACCATTTCATTCCTTCCACCTCACCTCCATTCTCCACTCTAAAGAAACACTCCATTTTCCAATTCTTAAGTTACCACTGCAATAAGTGTTTGTATACAAATGGATGAGTTTGAATACAGTTTTTGAAAATTAGGTATATTTATCCCAAAATAAAACAAAATTTTCCATTCTTCTAAGCACATTCTCCTAGCTAATAGTAAGTAATTAAAGTATTGATTATCACAAATTAAATTTTTATAATACTATAGAGAAGTATTTTTCTATTTTGTGACAGTATCTGCAGTCTTCCTTCAAATACTAATAAGAGAAAACTGAATACCCAGTTGTTAAACATCAGATTAAAAAGTGAAATATTCAGGCTCAAAAACCATCTTCAAGGTGCTTTTACTTAATTTTCTCAGCCATTCTATTAAAATATTCAGACGTTCCAAATAACAACTTCCAAATAAAACCCACCACAGTTCCTCAACTCCCTTTAATTATATTTCTTATGTTTTCTTTATTTAACACAGAGGAAACCAAACTATAACTTGACAGAGAAAAAGCAGAAAGATGCCACAGAGTTGCGTAATAATACGTTTTCCCCACCTTGGGGTTGCTTTAGTCTCTGCTATTCAGATGCCATTTCAGGAGCTGCCTGAGGCATTTGGAGGACACCAGAAGAGGCCATTTATTTTCTTTTGGGGAGAAATCTCAACAGTGTGGGCATCACAGGCTCCTTTTATTCCCCCTCCTCATCGTCTCTGGCTAAACTGCCATGGAGACCTGGCTCCATTTCCGCTTTGTTTCACACACTTTTCTAAGGACAGAGACTCCTTTGCTGGCTATTTGAAGAAATGCCTCAGGAAACTTGAGGCAGACCCACTCACCTGAGTTCACGAAGATGAAGCAGGTAAGAATCGCCATGTAAAATTCAGCCTCCATTTTCCACTTAACGACTGTTCATGCTTTGCTTGGGGGAAAAAAAAATTCTCCCAGATAAGAGAAGCAAAGACTAGGAAGGAAATGTGCCTTCATGGTGGGGGGAAAAGTCAGTGACGAGCACTTCCTCCTATTGAATTGTTTGGGGGAAGTTTTACACCAGTTGTCCTTTTGTCTGTTTCCTTAGAAAGAAGGGATTATGATTACTTCTCTCTTTTTTTAATGTTGAAAAAAATCCCAGCCCCCAGGAGCAGAATAAAATGTGTAAGTTTTCTTCTACCATCCCTTTGCCACACGACTAAGCTCAAGAAGGAAGAAAAGAATTGTAATCTTAGGTAATTCAGTGTTCCTACAGCATTACATCTCTTCAGGTGATGTGATTCTGCCGAACAAACACCAACCATGTAATTTATGAGGGTCTGTGACAAGGGATATGAAGACATAAACATGTACTGTGTGTATAATGATAGCTGGAAGTCTATCGAGGAAAACCACATAATGATGGCAGTTCTAGATCATTATCACTCAAGTGATGACAATACTACGTTTTGAAATCGCCATCTCTACTGGGGAGAGGCAGACTAAAATTACACCCATCACACTGTTGACTGCAGGCTTTCCTTAAAAGATAATGGTCTCTTTCCAAATAAGAAAAAAAAGCATATGCCTTACTCAACATGTAGTATTAAGAGTAGTTTATTGGCAGTAGGAAACAAAGTCAACATAGCTGCATTAAAAATTCATATGTGAGCAGAACATCTAGTGTTTGCTGAGTGTAGATTGTTTTTTAAAACTTTGTCTCTTGAGGATTAAATCGTTTCAGAGATTTAAGGATATCCATGGCAGCATCCTTTTAAAGAACCACTGGAAATGGGACAGGTTACATCAATTTCAAAGGCATCTGCCTTTTACTGGGAGAGAGATTTTAGGTAGACATTGTATTCAAAAATTCTTTCTTAGTAAAAGAGAGACAAGTATTTAAAATTCTTAATATATCGTAGTTGCTACAAATTTGTTTTTCCCTTTGAAAGTAAAATGACTCACAATGTAGAAATACAGTGGATAGAATTCTGGAGCAGAAACCACCTCTGTGTTCAATAGTAGAGAGTAAATACATATATACCCAATGACAATCATTGTGCTCTGTAATTGTTTGATAGGAGGTACTGATAAATACACATTTAATAGGTAATATTTCAAGACACATTTCCATATAAAATAGTTACTGCTTTTGATTTTTTTTCAAAAACACAGACTTATTTGTTAAAAATCCATCATCAATCACTTGCAACTTTAGCGGCAAGATTCTGGTAACTGAGAAGGAATTAGCACTTAAAACAGGAATAGTTTAACAACTGACAGTCCATTCACAAGACAGATTTTGCAAACATTAAAGCATCTAAACACACAATAATAATTTCTTCAGCAGCTCTTCAAGGTATCATCTGATGACATATATTTCATACATATATTCTGTGTGGCAGATAGTCAATACAGACAAAACAAATTCCTCCTTAGCAGTGTGAGAAATCAACCATACCTCCATCAGCAGAGGACCTTCAAAATAATTTAAGGGATGCTTACAAGTGCATTCATATACACAAGAGGCTGGAGGACTTGAATATGTTGCCATCTTCCACAATCCATGCCCCGACTTGGCTTCATGGCTTCTCTTCCCTTCCACTGCGGGAAGCTCCTTCCAGAAGCCTTGAGTGGGTAATCAGCTAATCACCCCTAGAGATCAAAGGTCTGGTAAGTCTTCAGAGAATCACTGGACAGTTTCTGCTGAAAGTCTGCTCTCGTACAGGCACAGAGCGTGATGCACAAATTCATACTGCTCGCTGGTTTGGACCATTCCACCCCTGCAAGGAAGAGATAATATAACTTATTGCTAACATCCCAGCATCTCAAGTAACACAGAGACCACACTCAAGTGAAAGTGCTGTGCCAAAGACACACAGAACAGTTGGCATGGTAATTCTTTTGTTGTCCCTCTTTCCTATGTCCAGATGACCTGATTGATGATTTTAATATGCTAATATATATGAAGGGATTAACACAGTGTCTGCTACACAGTAGGCATTTGATTAATTTAACCAACATCATTACTGGGGAGGCAGTACAGCCTTGTGGTTAAGTACTTGGACTTTGGAACCAGACTGTCTGAGTTCAAATCCCTCCAATGCCTAGTCTTAGCGAGGGCAAATTGATCTTGGGCAAGTTCCTTAAAATGCTTTTGTCTCAGTTTCATCGGCTATTAAAGTAGGAGAATAACGGGATTATTCTCACAGGATTATTGCTAGGGTTAAATAAATTCACTTCTATTTGGAGTGTTAGTATTACTTCTAGGGTGCCTTATCATTCTTCATATGTTATACGGATTTATGCACTTGGATTTGATTGATGTAGGTTTACTGAACAAAACTGAACTGTAAAATGTTGCTCTTTCTACAAGTTAAAAGAACTACCTTGCAATGGTTTATTTGAGTATGTTATGTCCGTCTAGTCAAGGCTATGGTTTTTCCAGTGGTCATGTATGGATGTGAGAGTTGGACTGTGATGAAAGCTGAGCACCAAAGAATTGATGCTTTTGAACTGTGGTGTTGGAGAAGACTCTTGAGAGCCCCTTGGACTGCAAGGAGATCCAACCAGTCCGTTCTGAAGGAGATCAGTCCTGGGTGTTCTTTGGAAGGAATGATGCTAAAGCTGAAACTCCAGTACTTTGGCCACCTTGTGCAAAGAGTTGACTCACTGGAAAAGACTCTGATGCTGGGAGGGATTGGGGGCAGGAGGAGAAGGGGACGACAGAGGCTGAGATGGCTGGATGACATCACTGACTCGATGGACATGAGTTTGGGTAAACTTTGGGAGTTGGTGATGGACAGGGAGGCCTGGTGTGCTGCAATTCATGGGGTTGCAAAGAGTTGGACACGACTGAGCAACTGAACTGAACTGAACTGAACTAATGGGGAAACAGCTTTTGGGTGTGGTGTGCTGGGTATTTAAACACAATAGCAGGAGATCCTTAAATGAGTTGGAAAAAGAGAATTGGTTCTTGCTTTTTCCCCCTTCACTATCATCACTAGTTATTCCATGTACCATATGTTTAAGATTAGTGAAGGTCTAATCTTCACTAATTAGAAGGTCCCTAACTTCATGAGAAGTAATAACACTGCTCCTTATACATTTATACATAAAGGAGGTATATTGAATTTTTTTTATAATGGTTCCTTTACCTAGCAAAGCTACTATAGTTGTATAAATGTTATTTTTCCTGCTCACTGAGTAACTGCATCCCTATTAGTAACTATGTGAAGTCTTATAAAGTCTACATAACTCTGTAACCAATACTACAACCAATTTTAAACTTATTAATTCTTCCCAGTGGCTGTTGTTACCATTCAAAATAATTGTGTTTAGGACTTTCAGCACTTCAACTTTAAAAATGAGGTATATTGCCTCACTATAATGTGACTTCTAGTTAATGGTAATAACTAAAATTGGGCTTATATCTAGGTTTACTTGCCCACTTCTATAAATATAAGCTTACAAGGTATTAAAAGCAGTAAGATTTCACTCTCTTAAACAATAGTGTTAAGTTAGAAACACTTCATCCTTCAGAACTAACACTAAACAGGTCAATCAGTTCAGTTCAGTTCAGTCGCTCAGTCATGTTTGACTCTTTGTGACCCCGTGAACTGTAGCACCTCAGGCCTCCCTGTCCATCACCAACTCCTGGAGTCCACCCAAAGCTATGTCCATTGAGTTGGTGATGCCATCCAACCATCTTATCCTCTGTCGTCCCCTTCTCCTCCTGCCCTCAATCTTTCACAGCATCAGGGTCTTTTCCAGTGAATCAGCTCTTTGCATCAGGTGGCCAAAGTATTGGAGTTTCAGCTTCAACATCAGTCCTTCCAATGAATATTCAGGACTGAGCTCCTTTAGGATAGACTGGTTGGATCTCCTTGCAGTCCAAGGGACTCTTAAGAGTCTTCTCCAACACCATAGTTCAAAAGCATCAATTCTTCGGCACTCAGCTTTCTTTATAGTCCAACTCTCACATCCATACACAACCACTGGAAAAACCATAGCCTTGACTAGATGGACTTTTGTTGGCAAAGTAATGTCTTTGCTTTTCAATATGCTGTCTAGGTTGGTCATAACTTTTCTTCCAAGAAGTAAGTGTCTTTTTATTTCATGGCTGCAATCACCATCTGCAGTGATTTTGGAACCCAGAAAAATAAAGTCAGCCACTGTTTCCAATGTTTCCCCATCTATTTGCCATGAAGCGATGGGACCGGATGCCATGATCTTAGTTTTCTGAATGTTGAGTTTTAAGCCAACTTTTTCACTCTCTTCTTTCACTTTCATCAAGAGGCTCTTTAGTTCTTCTTCACTTTCTGCCATAGGGTGGTGTCATCTGCATATCTGAGGTTATTGATATTTCTCCCAGCAATCTTGATTCCTGCTTGTGCTTCCTCCAGCCCAGCGTTTCTCATGATGTACTCTGCATATAAGTTAAATAAGCAGGGTGACAATATACAGCCTTGACGTACTCCTTTTCCTATTTGGAACCAGTCTGTTGTTCCATGTCCAGTTCTAACTGTTGCTTCCTGTTCTGCACACAGGTTTCTCAAGAGGCAGGTCAGGTGGTCTGGTATTCCCATCTCCTTCAGAATTTTCCACAGTTTATTACAATCCACACAGTTAAAGGCTTTGGCATAGTCAATAAAGCAGAAATAGATTTTTCTGGAACTCTCTCGCTTTATCAATGGGATGCCCAAATGATGTACTTGGTAATAGAGAGGTAAATACATGATTTTTTTGGCAACTGCAACTCATTGGCAGAAATATATCATCATTGCTTTTCTATAGAACTGCACATTTTGTTGTACTAAAGGCAGCTCTCTGGTCAAAGTGTTCCTTGATCCTAAGTCGACAACAGGAGTGGCCAGCTGAGGTGATGACTTTTCTCAGCTGGACGATGACATCTGGGCACACCCCAAAACAGCAGGTGTCCGGAAGATGCTGGTTTTGACTGTGAGGCTTGGGAGAGCCAGCCACAGGAAATATTGAGGCCGCTCTAGGGAGTTGAGAGGTACCTCCCTTCCTTTGGCATCTGCACAGCTCATTAGGCTCCCTCCTTAAGCTGCAGACAGTCTATAGAGCCTTACAAGTGCTCAGTCTCCTGGACACTGGTCTGTGAATTTCCTCTCACCATTTACCTCACTTTGAGACAAGATTTTCCCCTTCTTATATGTTCCAGTGAACATTGGTATCTACATGTCCAACTGTTGAATGAATGAAGGTGAAGACTAGGTTTAATCACCATCTTACCCCAGAAAAGTCAGCAGCGTAATTTTAATGCTTGGAGTATACTTACTATCACATTCTGTTAACTAAGTCAAATGTTGTTTCTGCCAGTGAATGTGGACAAGATGTGGAAGCAAATTCATTACCTGCAAACTAACAAAACTCTTGTGGATATCAAGGCTTAAGGGAGGTGTATGAAAAGTGAGGTTACTTCTCACTTGTTTTGAAAAATAAAAGGGAAAGATTCTCCATCTGAGGGATCCTCAGAGGGCATGCATTCCAACTGCCAACAAAATGTCGCCTTTCCAGGAGGGAGAGGTCTACATGGTAGATGGTCAGCTAGTTTCTGCCAGGGAGTAGTTAGCCTTTGCCAAAGTTGGCAGGAAAACTTTTGAAGACATCAGAATGAATCTGCTCCTCTTTAACTTTCACCCGCCCCACTGGTCAAACTGAAATAACCCTAAAAGCCTTAAGGTTCCTCTTAAGAGTCACACAATAGCTCTCTAAGTGTTGGAAAACAACCATCAAAGTCCTGTAATCTTTTCTTCTCTAGACTAAACATCCTGTGGTCACTCAATATTTCTATGCAGCCTGGTTTCCCTGTCACTCCCCAGTCTAGCCTCCTCTTTCCATAGGCTGTTTTATCAAGTATGACCTTCTTAGAGTGTTGTGTCTACTCTAGATGAGATCAAGTCAGTGGGAATATTTCCTTCTCTAGCTGCATGTTATAAGCCAAAGAGTCTGCTTCTGCAGGTGCACTGGGTAGAAAGATCCTGCAGTGCCTACCGAGTGCCTGGTGCTCGGCAAGTATTTTAGGATATTGAGTTAAGGTTTGGGTTAAAGAAAAAGCCCACAGGATGATTTTTGAATGTGGAAATCACAGCTCTCTTTCATTCTGTACTTATTTTTTTCAAACTTAGTGCAGAACTTTGTTTATTCCTATTCAACTTGTTGGTTTCAGCACAAAGTTCTTATTTACTGACATCACCATTTCTATCATTCAGTATATTAGCCTTTATTTCTCATCCCCTAACTATCTGGTGTCTCCCAGATAGTTAACAAGCATGCCTTGTGTCTTTTTATCTGTCATTTATAAAGGGGTAGAAAAAGACAGGGCTAAGACAGGGTCTTGACTACAAGTAATTTTATATCATGTGATATACTAATTCCATTTCAAAATTATTTCTAACTAGGTTTTAGGTCCTTTGAGAGCAGGCATGATGTTACAGTTTATGCATATTTGCAAAAGTGGAAAACATTTACTAGTCTGAAGTAAATACTTGTCAAGTCGGTTACTGAGGCCAGGCTGTCTCATGTAGTATGAAAACATATAAGCTCTAGGCTAAAAGAAGGGAACAGGCATCACAGAATGCATTAACTGGAAGTTGACTCAAAATCAGGAACTCATTACAATCATCTTTTAAAATATTATTTCCAATTACATATATTGGTATGTAGAACACTGCTGATCTTTGTAAGAACTTAAATTCTAATAATTTAACCTGCAGGTTTTATTTATCCTGATATGGGACAAATACAGTCTTTTATAGGCTGACCATAGTGCCTAAAACAAAATATATTTATGGAATAAATGAACATAGCAAGATTAATCATGAACCCTTAAGACAGCCCTGTACTAATTCAGCCTCCAGGAGAACTCTGACTCAGATTGCAGGGACCTTTTGGGTCAGACAGGGCTCCAAGGACTTGCTGAGGTCTGGATCTATATTACTGATGTAAAGTTTCTGAGAAAGCTGGTTCTTAAAGGTAAGAAGCAGGAATTCTCTTTTTATTACTTTAAAAGGCATCATCCAACATTTTCTTTTTATTACATTAAAAGGCATCAGTCAGTTCAGTTGCTCAGTCATGTCTGACTCTGTGACCCCATGGATGGCAGCACGCCAGGCTTCCCTGTCCATCATCAACTCCTGGAGCCTACTCAAACTCATGTCTATCCTGTCGGTGATGCCAACCAACCACCCCATCCTCTGTCATCCCCTTCTCCTTCCACCTGCAACCTTTCCCAGTATCAAGGTCTTTTCCAGTGAGTTGGTTCTTTGCATCAGGTGGCCAACGTATTGAGTTTCAGCTTCAGCATCAGTCCTTCCAATGAGTATCCACGACCGAGTTCCTTTAGGATGGACTGGTTGAATCTCCTTGCAGTCCAAAGGACTCTCAAGCATCTTCTCCAACACCACATAAAAGGCATAAGCAAACTCAATTATCAAGGCACTAAATAATCCTTGATCTCCAACAGATCATAGTTAAAAACTCAACCAAGGTTAAGATTTTTAAAGTTCCATGGTGATCAAGATGATGCTTCAGTGGAGAAAGGCTGTCATCAGTGAGGCAGCATGCCAAAATCACCACCATTACCCAACATACTGTATTTAAAGCACTATCTCTCCTTGGAGTATCCTGTTTATATACAAATCTTTTCCTGGGGGTATAACACATTAAGGTACAATACCTATTGCCAAATGGGAATTAGATTATCAAAAATGAGTAAGTGCATATAAAAGCAGGGCAAGGCAACCCAGTTAACCATGAGAGTCATTGTGAGTTTGAAAAAACTTGAGATGCCAGAGCATCAGGTTCATTACCAGTAGGGGCCAAAGAGCGTTAAGAGGTAAAAAGACATCATACACTGTTGTCAAGACAAATTGTCTCCACCACTTATTAGCTGCTTTACCCTTATTACATAATCTTTGCTGCACTGTTTTCTCAACTGCAAAATGATGAGATAATCATCTAACCATACCTGCTTTATAGTACTGTTGTGAGATATAAATGAACAGTCCATTTAAAAATATTTATTACTCTATAGCTAAGCACTTGAAGATATCATAGTGTTAGCTATTCTTTGGTGCTATCTGGTCAAACAGGGCTGGATGATAGGCTATGGAATGAGTCCTCTGAGGACCTTACAGAACTAAGAGCACATCGGGCAGAAGACTGCTCTGACAAACTGCTCAGCCTGGGCAAGCCTAGATGTGCTTAGTTGCTCAGTCATGTCCAATTTTTTGTGATCCTTTGGACTGCAGCCCACCAGGTCCGTCCATGGGATTTTTTCTGCAAGAATACTGGAGTGGGTAAGCCTAGATGGAAAAATTCAAATATGTTTTTAAATATGAACCAGCCTAGAAGTCACCTTCTAGTGAAGTCACCTACAGTGGAGGTAGATGACCTAGTAGAAAGAAGGAAGCCTGGAGTCAGACAGATTCAAGTTTGAATCCTTGCTTTTGAACCTACCAGCTACACACTTTTGAACAAATCACTTATTCTATCACAGCTGAATTTCCCTGACCTGTAAAATGAAGTTAACGACAAACCTCATTAAGATCGTGAGGATTAAATGAGTCAGAGCCTGTCAACGTCTAGCCAAAGGCTATTCACAGAATTCCCAGGAGCCCAGGTTCTACCACAGTGTCTGTGTGGGGAAGGAGGGTGTCCTTAGACTGGTTCCTAATTCCAGTTTTGACCAAAGCATTTCTCTTTACTCTTTCTTCTTAAAATTATTGTTATTGGTTTTCCTTATCAGTGTTTTGTGGAAGATTTTGTCTTCCTAATGTTTTGTTTCCCCCCCAAAAGTTTAAAAACCCCTGGCATGGCAAAGAGTGTTTACCTAATAGGCTTCAAAATTTGCAAGGTTTAAATGAGATAATCCATAGAATGCTTAGCACAGTTGTGAAATGAAAACATCTCCTGCCATATAAATAAACAAGAAATATCATAGCCAACAGCAATTTCTGGCCTCCAAATGTGAATGAAAGTGAAAGTGTTAGTCGACCTCATGGACTGTAGTCCACCAGGCTCCTCTGTCCATGGAATTTTCCAGGCCAGAATACTGGAGTAGGTTGCATTCCCTTCTCCAGGGGATCTTCCCAAACCAGGGATTGAACCAGATTCTTTACCTTTTGAGCCACCAAGGAAGCCAAATGTGAATGAGGGCTCCTAAAACTGTGACCTAGCCAATCCCCCCACCTCACTCCCTGCCCCACTGAGGAGCTGGGGGGAATGCAAGAAGCAGCTATCTACCACTCCTTAAGATGAACAAGGAAACAGGATTTGGCCCCAGATAGCTGAGGTGCATAATAAAGGAATGAATTCAGTGAGCCCAGAGGCTTGCAGGTAGATATAAGAGATGTGGGTTCAATCCCTGGGCCAGGAAGATCCACTGGAGGGCATGGCAACCCACTTCACAATTCTTGCCTGGAGAATCCCATGGACAGAGGAGCCTAGTGGGTTACGGTCCCCAGGGTCACAAAGAGTCAGACATGACTGAAGTAACTTAGCAGCAGAGGCTTGCATCTTCTTATACATAAATTGCTAAATTCCTTAACTTGATATCTGATCTTTGATGTTCGGACTACCTGCTCCCTTTGTTGTAAACTTGTATATAGCCTGACTCCCCCTTCTACCTTCTTGGAACAGTTTTCTCAGAGCTACTGAGATTCTGTCTCTGTGGGGCTGGGAGTCCTAAACATTCCCACATAATAAAATAACTATCTACTTTCAGGTTGTGACTGTATTTTTTAGTGGACACAGTGGCCATCACTCAGCGAGTATTAAATAAATGTCACATATTCTATTTCATATTCTTTTGGTAAATGCTTGGTTAACACAAACCCTTAGGGTGATCATGCACCTGGTTTGCTTGGGACAGACCCAGTTTACTCCTGCTGTCCTGGTCTAATTATTAATAAAGCCTCCTTTTCACCCTCAGAAGTATGTTGGTTTAGACAAACTATCTTTTCACTCTAATTATGCCCCATTTCATGCTTTGGAAGAAAGTCACTTCTATTGCAAAAATGGTGTTGGGTGCAAGGCTCTAATTTCTTTGTGGCCACAGAATATGAACAGTGTGCTTGGCCAGGCCAGAAAGAACTCAGACCAACTGCTCTTCCAGAAATGTCAGATAACTCAAGTCACATCAGCCCCGCCAAACACAAAAATCCATGTCATCTTGGTCTCCGTGCACAAAAGCACGTAGCCATGTCAGCAGAGAGTAATCTCAGGTTAGAAGGGAAAAAACTATATTTTTTTTTCCCCTTTGCTCCTGGGAGGTTGTGTTGGAAAAAAAAAAAAAAAAACCCTGCCAGATGCCCAGGAGAGAGATTTGGTTTTTAACATGTTAAAATTGTGACCTTTTGTGACTATTAACTCACACATACAAAGAGCAACAAGCCTTTCCTGCTGCACCGCCCAGCGCGTATCCGGTCTAATCAGTAGACAGAAGAAATTCTGCAGCAGTGACTCATTTCTGGGCTAACAATGGAACTGACGCTCCTTGGCTTTTTATTATTTTCGAATCTGGAATTCTTTTGGTAAAGTTTGGTACAGTAAATTTAGAACGAAAGGTGTGGATGATAATGTGCCTCCTGGGTAAAGCTCCGATAGCTTGGGCATGAGTCAAATACAGCTAACGTTTGGAGCTGAACTCGGGGTATCTTGGACAGACGTTTTCTCCATGTCTAAACACCATGTCATTTCAAGGACTGAGAATGTAAACTAAATGTTTTGATTGATTCTGACCAGGTATTTTGAATGTGGACATTTTCTCTACAGAGTATGTCCACATTCCCAAAATACCTGGTCAGAATCAATCAAAACATTTAGTTTACATTCTCAGTCCTTGAAATGACACAAGTCAAATGATAATTTAATGCCCTAGCAGATCTTGAGTTCCCCATATTTTTTTTTTTTCCTTAAAGCTGGTCAATTTTCTTCTGAACATCCAGGTTAACACTCAGTTGAATCCTAGCTGAGAAGAAGGAAAAGGTTGTCCTGACAACCACTTGGAAGATTCAGTTAGCGTAATCTGTTTTACAAGAGGACATCTTGTTACGGCCTAGGAACTGTGATGTCAAGGAAATCCAAACCAATTTTTAAGCTTTATCTTCAAGTGTTCTTAAAATAAGTAAACTAAAGTGTCCAATTCCTGATCTTCCAATGAGATTGTTGAAATTCACTAATTAAGGGGATCTCTGTGATGAGTCGGGATTGTAAAAGGATATGGCTCAATGCAAGACAAAAGTTAGTTAAAAAAAAAATATACCAAGAGGTGGAAATTTTAGCTTTGGAATTATTTTAACCAAGTTTTGGAAACAAAGAATTTTCTGGGGACACATATTAGCAAAGGAAACTGATGGCATATGTATTCCTCCTTTTAGGTTGTTATAGTTTAAAAAAAACCATCAAACTAAAGTGATTAATCAAAACATTTAAACAATGATATGACGCACACTGGAAGCATTTTTCTATCCTGTCTGGGAAGCCGCAAGTAAGGACTTTGGATGTCATTACAATTTAAGGTCCCCAAGGTAAGGATGTACAAAGACAACTGCAGATTTCACTACTGACTCTCAAAAGGGAGGATTAGACAGATTGTTTCCTGTTTCTGGGGAAGGAAAAAAGGGGGGAGAAGGGGAAGAAGAAAAAAAAAGGCTTTGAGATCACAAATTATTTTATGTGTTTCACTTCCCAAACTCTGTTTTCAAGTTCTTCCAGAGTCCAGAGGTGCCAAGTGGGATGAAAAGAAATACAATGAGGAAAAAATTGCCTGACGTCAGCCTGCAATGGAGCACATTCCTTCCCTCCCTGCCTAGATGTCTTCTGATGGTCACATATGGCTCCTTAGTCATTCTCCATATGCATATGAGGCGGTCTCTGAGTATCCTAGGCCATTTTATTACTATGTATTATTATTTCTTTTAAAGGACAAATATCTCTCATACTCAATGTGTAAATGACCTTCCTCACTATCTCATACCACAAAAACATTGTATGAAGTGAAAGCTGCTCAGTTATATCTGACTCTTTGTGATCCCATGGACTATATAGTCCATGGAATTCTCCAGGCCAGAATACTGGAGTGGGCAGCTCCTCCCTTCTTCACAGGATCTTCCTGACCCAGGAACAGAACCCAGGTCTCCTGCATTATAGGCAGATTCTTTACCAGCTGAGCCACAAGGGAAGTCCAAGAATACTGGAGTGAGTAGCCTATCCCTTCTCCAGGGAATCTTCCCAACCCGGGAACTCAACTGGCGTCTCCTGCATTGCAGGCAGATTCTTTACCAGCTAAGCTACCAGGGAAGCCCAAAACATGGTATAAACAAGTCTAAATGAATCTCTTATAGCAGGCTCTAAATATGGTGAAATCTGGTTGGTTTAGCTTTAACAGCAACTGGAATTTTTAATTAGGTGGTATTGTCACAACAATGTAGTGATATCTAAATAAGATAATAAGGGCTTTCTAACCCACTCCAGTGTTCTTGCCTGGAGAATCCCAGGGACGGGGGAGCCTGGTGGGCTTCCATCTATGGGGTCACACAGAGTCGGACGCGACTGAAGCGACTTAGCAGCAGCAGCAGCAAATAATAAAATAGGATAATTTAAAGCACTATGGGATTCAAAGTATAACCATCAGGTTGAGGTCCATGAAATATTCTACTCTTAAAAAGAGATCTTTGGACCAGAAACAGGTTGGATACCTCTGACACACCACTTCTCCTTCTACATATGGAGACTCAGAGACCTAGAGTGACAAGTGGTCACACAGGAAATTAGGGGCAGAGCTAGGACAAGCTTCAGGCTCCTTGACATCTGCTCCAGCAATCCCTGCCATCTCTTTCTCTAGTTGTTGCCTGCTTCCCAGTCTCACCAGTGTGTGTGTGTGTGTGTGTGTGTGTGTGCATGCGCGCGCACAAATGCGCGGTCCCTCAGTCGTGCCTGACTCTTTGCAACCCCAAGGACTGTAGCCCATCAGCCTCACCTGTCCATGGATTTCCCAGGCAAGAATACTAAGCGGGTTGCCATTTCCTACTGTAGGGGATCTTCCCAAATCAGGGATAGAACCCCTGTCTCTTGTGTCTTCCTGCCTTGGCAGATTCTTTGCCACTGTGCTACCCGGGAAACCCTGAGATGCACCAGCCAGTGCTCTGTCCCAGTTGCCTGTTACCGACTTCATCTTTTAATCAAAATGAACACAGTGGCAATGAAGGAATGATCCATGAATGCACTTCTAAATAAAACACCTGTGGGTGCCCAGCACTGAATTTGAACTCCCATTTGGAAAAAAAGAAATCCTATTTTAGTTCAAAATATGCTCAAAAGTATTATTAATAGGAGAATCACAGACTCATGAATCTTCAGGGAGAACTATAGCATCTATTAATAGATGTTGCCCAAAAGCCAATAAAAATAATGTCTTGCCAGAGAATGAGGAATCCACCAAATGGCTTTGTCACTGTTGTTACACTGGAAGCATCCATTCAGCATAACACACTCATTTCTAAATCAGACCATTTGAATTTATTGCTAAAATGCAGACTTGTGATCTGAGTACAAATTGCCGATTTATGTTATCTTGGACAACAATGATCAAGCATTGTCATTTGTTTTTTGTTTTCTTTGGATTAGGTTTTTGATCCTACTCAATGCTCAGACTCTTGATTTATCAGTCATGTAACCCATCTCCAGTATCCAAATCACTGTTTTTCTTTGCTGTTAGCCAGGCCTTGGGCTTCTCAGAGGAGGCAGGTAAAAGTGGTGGGGGATAAACTATAAAGAAGATGTAGTGTCCAGCTTTGGATCACTAGTGGATAGAGGCTGCTGTTAAAAAGGGTATGAGAGGATAGGAAAAATCTGGTGGAGCTTGAACTCTGAAGAGTTCAAAATATTAGCTTTATGATACATTAACTCCGTCTTTCGTAGCCCTTATTATACTAAGCTAGATGCTCCAATTAGTGAGTCCTGCCCTTTCCTTCGGAGAAGGCAATGGCACCCCACTCCAGTACTCTTGCCTGGAAAATCCCATGGACGGAGGAGCCTGGTAGGCTGCAGTCCATGGGGTCCCTAAGAGTCGGACACGACTGAGTGACTTCACTTTTACTTTCATGCATTGGAGAAGGAAATGGCAACCCACTCCAGTGTTCTTGCCTGGAGAATCCCAGGAACGGGGGAGCCTGGGGGGCTGCCGTCCGTGGGGTTGCACAGAGTCGGACACGACTGAAGCGACTTAGCAGCAGCAGCAGCCCTTCCCTTTCACCTTTTTAATGGTCTCCTCCCAGGCTCACATTCCTCTGCCATCTCTAGTTTTCTCTTTGGCACCAAACTTTGGAAAGAACAGCTTATATTTATTACTTTATAACTTCTTTCCCTTTCATTTAGATAGTCTCGGAAAGTGTCATGTGGTCAAATAAATGTGAAAGAGTGCTTCAAGTAAGTGAAATGGATTACCATGCTGGGGGATGCTTTGTATCCTTTAACACTAATACTTTTTGTGACTATCCAGGTGGAGACGGGTTCTAAGAAACATAGTATACAGATTTTTTTCCTCAAAATTGAGAAACTTTTATTTATTTATTTATTTTTTGCCTGAATATAGGCTAATCTGTACTGTAGCTAATCTGACATGCAGCAGGTTCTCAGAGTTTAACTAATCATTAAAATGTGCCCTGAGGGACTTCCCTGGTGGTCCAGTGGTTAAGAATCTGCCTGCCAATACAGGGGACATGGTTCGATCCCTGGTCCAGAAAGATTTCACATGCCTCAGGGCAATGAAGCCTGTGCACCACAACTACTGAGCTTGTGTGCTGCAGCTACTGAAGTCCGCACACCTAACGCCTGTGCTCTGCAGGAAGAGAAGTCACCACAATGAGAAGCCCAGCCACCACAACTAGAGAGAGTCCTGGAGCAGCAATGAAGGCCAAGTGCAGCCAAAAATAAAATAAATAATTTTAAAAAACCTTTACCAAAAAAAAGAGGCCCTGAGAACCACAGTCTGGAAAAGTCTGTTAAGAAATCCATCTTTCTCTACCCAAAGCAGGGGCTTCCCAGGTGGTGCTAGTGGTAAAGAATCCACCTGCCAATGCAGGAGATGTAAGAGATACAGATTTGATCCCTGGGTGGGGAAGATCCCCTGGAGAAGGACATGGCAACCCACTCCAGTATTTTTGCTGGGAGAATCCCATGGACAGGCAAGTGGAGCCTGGCGGGCTACAGTCCACAGGGTCACAAAGAGTTGGACACGACTGAGGTGACTCGGCATGCATGCATGCTCCCCAGGCACCTGATGCATGTTCAGCAGTAACGTTCAGTAAATCTTTGTCAAACACATGAACGCGTGTGTGATTCAGGGGGACTGCTCGGAGCAGAGACCTGGGGTGAATGTTCCACAGCACATAGAATTCACACCCACTTACAAACACCCACCCTGAAATATCCCTTGACAGGGACGACTCCATCGGTTTGACACGTTCAGTCACATCAGCCTCTCTCCCTGTGCTGGGGAAGACCCTGTATTGATTTCATGCTCTGCTGTCACCATCTTGAAAGACTTAATCATTTTTTAAGATAGGGCTCCACATTTTCATTTGTACTGGTCCCCGCAAATCAGGTAGCTGCTCTTGCCAGAGGTGTCTTCTGCCTCTCACCTTCGCAGTGCACAGAGCTGTCTGGCAGTCTCTTCAATGGCAGAGCCTCTTCTGGGGCCCTCTCTTCAATTCCCCTTCATCAAAACCTCAGTTCTGAATGCCTTCCTGATGTGTGGACTTACACTGTCTAGCTAACATACCCTAAGCTGGAAAAGGCTAGGTCACCCTGTTTAATGTGCTAATAGCCAGGAAGATATAGGGGTTTCCCTGGTGGCTCAGAAGCTAAAGAATCTGCCTGCGATGCAAGAGACACGGGTTCAATCCTTGAATTGGGACTATCCCTTGGAGAAGGGAATGGCTACTCACTTCAGTATTCTTGTCTGGAGAACCCCATGGACAGAGGAGGCTGGTGGGCTATAGTCCATGGGGTCTCAGAGAGTTGAACATGACTGAGTGACTAATACATACACACTTCTCACCTCTCAACTCTAGGCTCCAGAAACTTGAAAAGAATAGCTCTTTAGACAAAAAGATTGTCTCTCTAATAGTAGTGTTTTAGACATTTGCCACACAGAGATATTTTAGGCACCGTCTATAGATAGATATTTTGGAATGAGGCAACATCTCTATGTTCCTCATATTATATTAAGACAACTGCTGAAAATATCACTCTATTCATGAAACAGCTGTCCTTCATGTTAACCACTGTTTTAAAAATTGTGGTGTCACTGCATTTTTCATTGACGAAGAATTTTCAAAGAGCTATGTTTTTGTCTAGAATTTTGCAATAAACATATTCCAAAAATGTATTTACTTTTAATCAAGAGTCATACCTTGAGTTAGAAATCAGAAGTCTCAGATGCCAAAGAGGTCTACTTTGTCAGTTTTCTTAGCTAAATGTTATCAGACAAGATATTTTATATCTTGAATTTTTTGTTTACTTATTTTTAAAAAATGAGGCTAAAGAGTATCTCTTTTCTGACTCTTGGGTTCATTTTTGAAGTTAAATGAGATGTGCTTTGAAGACCATGGTGGAATGGCCATGCTTAAATAAATCTCTGTAATTAATAGCACATTTGGGAATGTCTGAAGACACACTCCAAACTGAAGGTAAGGATGACCACAGAGACCAGGATTGCAGACAGGTTTGAAGAACTGATGAAGAACAATAAGCTGGAAGAGCAGGAGGGCAGACATTCAGATTTTCTAAAGCCAGTTTTCCATTTACTGGCATAAGGTTAAAACGTGGTCAACAGCAGCAGTCACCTATAAATTGGGAATTTTGAAAAGAAATATGACAATAAATGGATGAAATAATGAAGCAAGACACAAGAAGTATTGGAAGAAGTTGGATGGGGGTCAAAGAAAGGAGTGAGGTTTTCTGTTTTGCTTTTTATAACAACTAAGGAAGTGCAAACTGTACTCATTTCACATGCTAGCAAAGTAATGCTAATTTTTTTCACATGCTAGCAAAGTAATGCTCAAAATTCTCCAAGCTAGGCTTCAACAGTATGTGAATCTGAGAACTTCCAGATGTTCAAGCTGGATTTAGAAAAGGCAGAGAACCAGAGATCAAATTGCCAACACCCATTTGAACATAGAAAAAGCAAAAGAATTCCAGAAAAACATCTACTTCTGCTTCATTGACTTCACTAAAGCCTTTGATTGTGTGGATCACAATAAACTGTAAAAAAAGTCTTCAAGAGATAGGAATACCAGACCACCTTACTTGCCTGCTTAAAAATCTGTATGTAAGTCAAGAAGCAACAGTTAGAACCAGACATGGAAAAACAGACTGGTTCCAAATTGGGAAAGGAGGTATATTGTCAAGGCTGTACATTGTCACCCTGCTTATTTAACTTATATGTAGAGTACATCATGCGAAATGCTGGGCTGGAGGAAGCACAAGCTGGAATCAAGATTGCCGGGAGAAATATCAATAACCTCAGATATGCAGATGACACCACCCTATGGCAGAAAGTGAAGAAGAACTAAAGAACCTCTTGATGAAAGTGAAAGAGGAGAGTGAAAAAGTTGGCTTAAAACTCAACATCAAAAAGAGTAAGATCATAACATCTGGTCCCATCACTTCATGGCAAATAGATAGGAAAACAATGGAAACAGTGACAGACTTCATTTTCTTGGGCTCCAAAATCACTGCAGATGATGATTGCAGCCATGAAATTAAAAGACATTTACTCCTTGGAAGAAAAGCTTTAAAAAACCTAGATAGCATATTAAAAAGCAGAGACATTACTTTTCCAACAAAGGTCCATCTAGTCAAAGCTATGGTTTTTTCAGTAGTCATGTATGTATGTAAGAGTTGGACTATAAAAAAAGCTGAGTGACAAAGAATTGATGCTTTTGTACTGTGGTGTTGGAGAAGACCCTTGAGAGTCCCTTGGACTGAAAGGAGATCAAACCAGTCAATCTTGAAGGAAATCAGTCCTAAATATTCATTGGAAGGACTGATGCTGAAGCTCCAATACTTTGGCCACCTGATGTGAAGAACTGACTCACTGGAAAAGGCCCTGATGCTGGGAAAGATGGAAGGCAGGAAGTGAAGGGAGCAACAAAGGATGAGATGGTTGGATGGCATCACTGACTCAATGGAAAGGAGTTTGAGCAAGCTCTGGGAGCTGGGTGATGGACAGGAAGCCTGGTGTTCATGGGATCACAAAGAGTTGGACATGACTGAGCGACTGAACCAACTAATGTTAATCCTGCGAAGGAAGGAAGGCAAAGAAAAGACTTTCCAAGGAAAATTTCAAGGAGATGATCTGCTTCATAAACAACAGAAGCAGCTGTTTAGGATTTATGTAGAAGGGATCTTGATGAATAAATCAGTTAGTATGATTTTGAGACATGTATTGGCAGTAATTCAAATCCAAGGGGTAGGGAACCTATAGAGTATAGATCAGCAGAGAAGTGGAATGTTTTGAAACTCCTACCTGGAGCAAAATACAAGCCTTGTGGGAAGACCTTGGTATTGATGGCAGGCCAAGGCTAAATTTTCTGCCTATTTGCTTTAGGAAGGAAGGAGTCGATGAGAGGAGGCCTTGTGATATGGTTTAAAAAATGTATTTGTGATTTTCTTCAAAGTTAGAGGACAATTTGGTAGACTTGACAGAGTAAAGTGACTGGGAAGTAGAAACCAAGGTGGATGTCAGGCTACAGAAGCAGGTAGGGGAGGAGCGATATAGGGGTGGGTGACTAGACAAGATCTAAGAGGCATAAGAGCCTAAACAATGAACAAACCAAGCCCCCTTTTTTCAAGGTGTTGTTTCAAATAAAGTCAGATCCAGTGCGTGGATATGAACTGGAGTCCCTAGGGATCTGTGGGTCCCATGAAGGAGCCTTATTTACAGAAGCACAAAGCAGAAGAGATTAAGGTCACTGCAGGAGCAGCTCCAGGCTGAGTGGGTGCTGTCCCTCACTCTCTAATGTAGGGTCCCTCTTCTTGGTGAAGGTAGGTCCCAGAGTCTGATGAATCCTATTCCAGTTAGGGTGGGTAGTAGTGGATAGAAACAAGGCGGCTTCAGGAAACTGAGACAGTAAATATAAGAGGAGGGGACAGAGAATTGGAGCTGATCTAACGCACAAACATTTTTGGAAGCAATTACATGTGAGGCTTCCCAGGTGGCGCTAGTGGTAAAGACAGGAGAGACTCGGGTTCTACCTCTGTGTTGGAAAGATCTCCTGGATGAGGGCATGGCAACTCAATCCAGTATTCTTGCCTGAATCCTATGGACAGAGGAGCCTGGTGGGCTACAGTCCATGGGGTCACAAAGAATCACGACTCTTTGACTGAAAGTCGCGACTGAAGCAACTTAGCACACATGGAAAGGCAGAAGTGGGGAAGAGGGTAGAGAGAGGGGAAGAAACCTGACTAGGGGACTTCCCTGGTGGTCTACTGGTTAAGACTTCCAATGCAGAGTGTGTGGGTTCAATCCCTGGTCAGGGAGTTAAGATTCCACATGCCTCACAGCCAAAAAACCAGAACGTAAATAACAGAAACAATATTATAACAAATTCAGTAAGAATTCAAAAAAAAAAAAAAGAAACCTAGACTAAGTGTTCTACTCAGTACATCACAGGTGTAATCTCATCTTACTCTTACCACAACCCTGTGGGGTATATATTATTATTTCCATTTTACAGATGCATGCCCAGGTTCTCGCTGTATCTATTGATAATAACTGTGGCTAACCTTGGTTACATGCTTATGTGCCAGCCACTTTACAGATTACCTTTTAATCCTTATAAAAACATAAGAATTAGATATTATTATTACTTCCATTTTCCAGATGAGAAAATCAAGGCAAGGAGAAGTCCTGTAACTTGCCCAAGGGCACACAACCAGGCAATGGTGGGAGCCAGGATGCAAAACCAGGCAGTTTGTTTACAGAGTCTATAATTGTAATCACCATGGGTAACTGGCTTATTAAAGCCAGTCAGAGTTAAGAGGAAAAATAGAGGGAAGATACACTTACAAAGATGGAGAAATGATTATTTAAAAGGAAAGAAAGAAGGATAGCAATGAGGAAGGAAAACCTCATCCTGAAAGGGAATTTGAATGTTTAATTTTTAGAGACCAGAGAGGCTTTATTGATGATTTTAGTAATAATGAAGATGACAGTAACAAAGTGAACATCTATTGGAAGGCTTCCTATGTGACTTTATATCTATTTTCTCATTGAATTTTCAGAGTAATTCTTTTGTCTGTATTGAAATTGCAGGACCTAGTACAGAGTAGCAGCTCAATAAATATTTATTGCGTGACTCTTAAAATGTGACTTTTGTGGTCTCACTTTTAGGAAACTCTAGGTCATAGGGCTAAATTCCAGGAGGCTCAGCTTCTGTGACTCTCGTGTTTTATTACTTCACAGCATTTATCTATCTGAAGTTATCCTGTTTATTTCTTTGCTGTTTATTATCTCTTCTCTCTCACTGTTAGCATGTAAACTCTAGGAGAGCAGCGCCTCACTCATGTTGTTTCAGTACTTGCAGCATCCAGAACAATGCCTTGCAGGTAGAAGGCATTGTTGAAGTTGATACACACTTGCCGTATGAATGAAGAGAACCCACAGCTGAGCTCTGGGGACAACTCTTCTCCCACAACAGCACAGTGAACTCCAGAGCAGGCAGGTCCTCTGCTCATGTGATTGCAAGCATCTTCCTCTCTGTGCCTGTTTTCAGTGAGCATCTGTTCACTTTCTCGGTCACTCACCTGTCATTCCCTCAACTATTCATTTCCCCAGGTTTAGTTTTGCAGCGAGCAAGAAAAGAAATTGCTTGTTTGCTCTGTTTTCAGTGCATAAACAGAGACCATCACAAAAGTTATCAAATCACCTATACCTGAAAATGACTCTTTCACCACACACCCATTAGGATGACTACTACTACAAAACAATGCACACACAAGTTGGAATCCCTGTATGCTGTTGATGGGAATGTAAATGGTGCAGCTTCTATGGAAACCAGTGTGGCATTCCTTGAAAAATTAAAAATATGACCGTATGCTCTAGCCATCTCATTTCTGAGTATATACCCTAAAGAATCTCAAGTAGCTATTTATATACCCATGTTCAAGCAGCATTATTCACAGCAGCCAAAAGGTGGCAGCAACTTAAGAGTCCATGAACAGGTAGCTGGATAAAGAAAATACCGTATATACATACAGTGGAATATTATTCAGCCTTAAAAAGGAAGGAAATTATGACACATGCTACAATATGGATGAATCTTGGAGATACCATGCTAAATGAAATAAGCCAGTAACAAACACTGTATGATTCCACTTATATGAGGCCCCTAGAGTAGTCAAATTCAAAGAGTCAGAAGGTGAATGGTGGTTACCAAGAAAATGGGTACAGAGCTTGGCAAGATGAAAAGAGTTTGGAGACTGGTTGCACAACAATATGAATATACTTAACACTCTGAATTGTGCTATTAAAAATGGTTAAGATGGTAAATTTTGTCATGTGCATTTTTCACAATTAAAAAAGGATGAGTGGAGAAAAAAGATGACTCTTGGTAGTATGGCATATGCCTCATTCTAAAGGAGCAAGATCCTAAAGTGAAGGACTCAGTGAATTCAAATGAAAATGCAAAGTCCCTGTGAAGGAACAGAGGTGGAAGTCTAAGAGCTACCACTATAAACAACCTGCATCAGAGACAAGGAGGGTTAAGCACAAGCTCTTGGTTTTGAGTTCCTGAGGGTCAGTGTTGCAAATAACACTTTCTTTGATGACTTTTTAATATAATGTACATTCTTAAGCATTTTACACAAATCTTTATAGAGTAGGCATGTGATTAAATCAGGTTGTGATGCTGCTGCTGCTCTGAAGTGTTTCTTGTTACATCCCGCCAACACTCACCTGTCCACACGCAGCTGGCAGACGATGCTCAGCGCATCCACAACTCCTTCTTCTCTCAACTGTCGACAGCCAATGGATGTAGCAATAAAACACCCCGTCCTGCCTATCCCTGCACTGAAAAGAACAGACAGTGAATTAAAAGGTGCAGGAAAAATAGCAGAGATAAAATATATTCCCTTAACATTGAAAACAACCATTAGGATCAATAATAATAATTATGATAACAGCAGCAGCTCTCGTGTACTGAGTGTACAAACCTGGCCCTCTGCTAAGTGCTGTAACAGCATTCTTCCTTTTAGATCTGAGAAGTAGGATGAATGGGATGGAGGGAGGTGGTGGGTGGAAAGAATAGTGAAAAAGGTACCAGCTGTTCTACAAAGAAGAATTAGGGCCTGAAATTCAGTAAGGTATGGGCAGTAGCAAGGAGGGGAAAGACCTACATACATCACAAAAGTGAGCATGGAGGAGTGGAGCTGAACAGTGAGAAAAGCAAAAAGTCAAAGGTGACTCGCCTGGAGGACTGGAAGAATAGCAGTGTCATGGAGATGCAGTGGGAGTTCTGGAATGAGGTCTGATTTGAGGAAGAGAGTGGGGGCTTTGGTCCTGGATATAATAATGTGGCTGGGGCTTCCCTGGTGCCTCAGAGGGTAAAGAATCTGTCTGCAATGCGGGAGGCCTGGGTTCAATCCCTAGGTCAGGAAGATCCCCTGGAGAAGAGAATGGCAACCCACACCAGTATTCTTGCCTGGCCAATTCCACAGAAGAGGCTGGTGAGCTATAGTCCACGGGGTCGCAAAGAGTTGGAAAAGACTGAGCGACAAGCACATACACATACTGATGTGAAAGATGTTAGTGAATAGCTGAAGATTCAGTTTAGTTTAGGAGAGAGGCTGTGGCTAAATGCACATATTTCCAAGTCTTTTTTTTTTTTTTTAAATCAAGGTAACAGCTGAACAGAAATATTACCTGTCATGGAAGGTTTACTCGTGAATCTCTTTAGATGGCAAGTTATCAACTTTACAAACTTTCTCTGTCTGTCTCTTTCTCTCTTTCAGCAATTTCAACCATCTTTATGTAAATTTCTCCCAAATCTACACATAAGTTCCCCAAGTTCCTCCTAAACTCTAGATTAGCATTCCACCTCCTAGCTGGCACTTCTGCTGTTGCTATTTTACACTTGCTGCAGTTCAGTGTCTCTAAATTCAATGTATCTAAAACAGAATTAATTATCTTTTTCCTCAATGGCATTACCAAGCAGCCACAAGTTTTCCAGCCTAGAAATCTTGGATCCATCTTCAACATCTCCCCCTCTCTCACTTCCCACATCCAGTCTGTTACCAATTCTTATGTTTTCCACCTCCACTGAGCTTTTGGGATCCATGCTTTTCTTTCTATAAACTGTGCTCACGTTTTTGAAATCTTACTTCATGATTAACGATGATCTCATCATGGTTTCCCAGTCTCAAGGCTCAAGGCTAATTCATGATATACACAGTTGCTAGGTTCATCTTTCTGAAACAGGAACCTGATCATATTACTCAATACTCAAAAACTGTAGGAGTTTCCCAGGTGGCTCGGTGGTAAAGAATCCACCTGCCAATGCAGGTGATGCCGGAGACACAGTTTCGATCCCTGGGTCAGGAAGATCCTCTGGAGCAGGAAATGGCAATCCACCCCAGTATTCTTGCCTGGAAAATTCCACGGACAGTGGAGTCTGGTGGGCTATAGCCCAAAGGGTCACAGTGAGTTGGACATGACTGAACATACACGAGCACCAGCAAAAACTGCAGATGGTCACAGTACAATGTCTAAGCACGCTTCCATGGTATTCACGCCTTACGTAGTATGACTGCACGAACTTTCAAGCTTTTTGTCTTTCTGCTGTTGACCTTGTACCCTTTGTGCCACTGTTTTCATTTGAATCTTTGCACAAAAAAAAAAAAAATAAAACCCTTTTCTTTTTGAAATTTCCTTTTTGAGTTAATGATATTTCTCCAGTCAGAAATGCCCACCCTACCACCTTTTAAAACCACAAACACTGGTCCTTTTTTCAAGATCCTGCTCAGCATTATTCCAACTTTTAGAGACTTTCTTCAAATCTCACAGTTTGAGTGAATAGCTCCCCTTTCAGCACTCAAATATGGGCTTCCCTGATGACTCAGTGATAAAGAACCCTCCTGGCAATGCAGGAGATGTGGGTTTGTTTCCTGGGTTGGGGACATGGCCTGGAGAAGGAAATGGCAACCCATGCCAGTGTTCTTTCCGGGGAAATCTCATTACAGAGGAGCCTGGCAGGCTACAGTCCATGGGGGTCACAAAGAGTTGGACACAACTTAGCGAGTGAACAACAACAGCAGCACTCAAATAGCACTTATTTCTCAGACTTGGCACTTGTTTCCTGTTGAATATGAGTGCAGAGGAATTTAGAAGAGGAATGCACCCCTTTTAGTGTAAGTGTCTATAGAGACTTTGTGTCAGTAAAGAGATAGTACTTGAACTGTACCTTGTGAATGGCACGCATTTAGGTTATCATCAATGTGAGAGAATGTTCCATAGGTGATACTGGTATAGGGAAAATTTTGCAGCAGAACAGAAAATAAGATGTGTGACAATGAGTAGACTAGTTTGGCTAGAAAGAGAAAGTTACATTAGAGGAATAGTGGGAAAGAAGCCTGGGAAGGTACAGTTCAGTTCAGTTCAGTCGCCCAGTTATGTCCGACTCTTTGTGACCCCCTGAATCACAGCACACCAGGCCTCCCTGTCCATCACCATCTCCCGGGTTCACTCAAACTCACCTCCATTGAGTCAGTGATGCCATCCAGCCATCTCATCCTCTGTCGTCCCCTTTTCCTCCTGCCCCAATCCCTCCCAGCATCAGAGTCTTTTCCAATGAGTCAACTCTTCGCATGAGGTGGCCAAAGTACTGGAGTTTCAGCTTTAGCATCATTCCTTCCAAAGAATACCCAGGGCTGATCTCTTTTAGAATGGACTGTTGGATCTCCTTGCAATCCAAGGGACTCTCAGGAGTCTTCTCCAACACCACAGTTCAAAAGCATCAATTCTTCAGCACTCAGCTTTCTTCACAGTCCAACTCTCACATCCATACATGACCACAGGAAAAACCATAGCCTTGACTAGACGGACCTTTGTTGGCAAAGTAATGTCTCTGCTTTTCAGTATGCTATCTAGGTTGGTACAGTGGGGTCTATAAAGGATTATGGAAAGCTAAGAACTTTGGACTTCATCCTCTAAAAGAATGGTACTCTTTTTTTTTTTTTTTTTTTTTGAGAATATGTTAAAAACAATGAGTTTTCACTCCCCACAAAATTCACTTAACTTAATGTACTCAAATCTGTTCAAGTCATTTCAAGTTCACTGGCCCCTGTAGCTAATCCACAAATCCAAGATTAAGAAATTTTGCTCTGGGCAACGGGAAGCCTGTGTGAAGCTTTGAGCAGAGACTCTGTGTGATGAAAGAGGGTTTTAGGCACATCATCCATGAGGAGTGCACAGAATAGACTGTAGTGGGGGTGGAGCATGGGGAAGTGGGGTGTGTATGTGCAATTAGCTGAATTCTAAAATACATGGATGAGGTCATAAGGGCCTGAACTTGGGTGGTTGGGCAGGAAGTGATGATTATGGGAGAAGCTTTGAAGGGAAAGCCAATCTGGTGACTGATTAGATACTGAGGCTGGAATTGAGAAAAGGGCCAAAGATAACTGTCAACATTTGATGTTGAGTGGCTGGAAAAAAGACGGTCTCATTCTTAGAAATAGCAATCAGAAGGGGAGCTGGTTTTAGAGGGGAAATGGTTAGTTCATTTTAGATATCCTGACTGTTTTATGATTTTGGGTGGGGGACAGTTCCAGCTCTAAAGTAAGTAACGTTTAGGATAAGGCCTAAAGTTAGAAACTAGATAATGACATGTTGGGCAAATAGACATACAGTAAATTTTACTCTTAATTAAACCACAAAGGTTCAAAAGAAGGCTAAAATGACAATTTAAAGTAATATACTTTGTTTACTAAAAATATCACCAAAGTCTATCTTATAAGACATAAGGGGATCAATAAAGTAATACAAATTTTTTTGAGAAAGTATGGAGAATAAATGACCAGTTATATAAATAACTTTAAAATTTGTACTTTGCTTTGGGCACACTAGCAGGAAAACAGAGGGAAGAGGTACAAGTTAAAGGATAAGATCTTTAAACTGGACACGAGTCAAGGGAACCACTGATCATTGGTGCCTCTTGTCAGCCCAGCCTCCAGGACCCCATGTTCTGGTAACAGCACTTTGTTTTCCTCTTGGTGAATTACCACTTGCCATTTAACGTTTCACAAATTTATTTCCATCTGTTTTTCATGAGGGAACTTTTAGAACAGTTGACTGGTTTTCACCAAATTCGACATAATAATAATAAATGTTATCAAGATACAACCCTAGAAAAGTTCAGGGGCATCTCAAAACAAGAAAAAAGCTGTTGATAATAAAAAAAAATCATATGTCCTTCCTAGCACACATGAGCCTAATGAGACTAAATGAATCCACCTACATTTCAAGGTCGAGGACTGAATGAATAAGTCTCCTGTTCCCTGAGTGATTCATAAGTGAAATTTTCTCCACTGTACCACGGCTAAAAATATGCTAATCATGGCACTTCATTTCTGACAAGTATCACTGTGGTCAAGAATCAAGGGGGAGGCTAATTAGTTTCAGTATCTATTCAATTTGCCAGCAAAGTCAGAACCAGGAAGTCAAACCCAACTGCCACCTGCTGTATGACTTTACAAAGAATAGACCGTTGCTGAGGCAGCAAGGACGGCTCATCCCTTACCTGCAGTGAACCACCACAGGCCCTCGGCCCGCGGAGGCAAGTCTGTCTTCTTCCACATCCAGCATGAGCTGCAGAAGGGGCTGGGCACTGTCTGGAGTCTTGTGGTCGGGCCATGAGGTGTACCAGTAATGTTTCACACGTTGGGTGTGACTTCCTTGCTGAAAATAGAAATAGCCACCAAGCGCTTCATTTACTTGTGGAACTAAAAGGCATCCAAACCACAATACTAAACGCTTTCTATCACTGCCATCTTGCTTGCTCCTCACTTCTAGGTGGCCATAAAATCTAGGAGACTTTTGAAGAATATTCTTTCAACCTGAGAAAAATTTACTGTAAATATGCTGATGTCAAAATCTGACAGTCTTGCTTCAATTAAATGAGAAATATATACATGATATATATTTAATATAGAAAACATATATATGCTAGATATGTTTGTAATTTATGATCACGAACATAATGGTAGATGAATAAATGGCCAAGAATTGGGATATAGTGTGTTTCCTGTTCTTTGAATGCTCCAGACAGATTATTATAAACATATTGACCAGTATAAGACTGCTTAATTTTATACCCACTCTAATGATTCTACACTCACCCTAAATACCAGTTTTCAACAGTAGTGAGGAATCCTTGTAGTAAAGGAGTGGCAAGGGAGGGTCCATGCACATCATCTTAAAACCAGGTTGGGGCCTGGCCTAGACTAGGCACTAGAGAATACATGTTGAAGAACAGGTTTCTCTAAGTGCCTTCCTATCATGAATTTCCCATTAAAACCCATCAGTGCAGCTCTGTCTCAACTTTCTTCTTCTTTGTGATGATTCTGTCCCAGCAGTGGGGTTCTAGATAGGACTGGAATCTTTGGGATGCTTGCTCTCTAGAAGTAAAAACAATAGCAACAATACCATGGCAACATCCCTCAGCATTTGCTGTCCAAAATTTAAATAAGATAAATTTTCTATGACATAATCTGGTCTGGGAAAGTCCCTATAAATGACTGTAACTCCAAGTTTTGGAAGATCTCAACAACACTTCAGGCTTTTCTTGCCTCCCACAACCACCCACAAGTGCAGATTTTCCCTTTCACAGTTTCCAGGCCTTACTTAAATCTGCTGAGACAAAGTGACATTAAAAAAAGAAATCATGGTAACATCTCCAGCACAAGCCTTTAGTCCTTTAGTTAAAGGTGTTCAAAAGGTTAAATCAGAGGTGTTATATATATGCAAATTAGAAGACCATAGCACCCTACTTAGTGGATTTCTTTAATGTCTACTTAAATTAATTATTCCACAGAGTGATAGTAGCTGACAACAAAATACATAAGGGAGTAATTAGAATTTCTTCTTGATCTTGACGTTATTTAACTTGTTTAAATTGAATCTGCAGTTCTTAGGACAAAAAAGTTCAAAATAAAAATGCAATCCTCTAACACCTTCCACTTTGTAGACAGCTACAGCTCCATATTCTTACCTTTAAGACAAGGTTTCGAACAGTATAGTTATCGCATTCATTTACACTGATAACCAGAACCTCAACTTTTCCATATATTCCTCTCTTTTCTGGCCAATAAAGCACACATTTCTGGAGGAGGGGAAAGAAGAACACGGCAAATATTAACGGTTTTCATTGGCCTGGAAGCATTTGTCATTCAAGCATCTCAAAAGTTTCTATTTAGTTAAATAAAATAAATCAAGTATCAATTTTAAACATTCTGTAAATGAGCTAAAACCACCGAACTATACATTTTAAATGGATAAACTTTATAGTATATATATATATGCATGTGGCACTCAGTTGTGTTCAACTCTATGCAGCCCAACTCTTTGTAACCCACCAGGCTCCTCTGCCCATGGGATTTTCCAGGCAAGAATACTGAAGTGGGTTGCCATTTCCTCCTCTAGGGGATATTCCCGACCCAGGGATAGAACCCACGTTTCTTCTGTCTCCTTCATTGGCAGGAAGGTTTGTTTGTTTGTTTACCACTAGTGCCACCTGGGAAGCCCATAGTATGTATAGTATAAATTATACCTCAATCAAGTTTTTTTTTTTTTTTTTTTAACCAGCACTATTGCTGTTAATCCCATACAAAAAAATAATTAAGGCAAAATTTCTCAAATCCCCACAGAGAAATTAAGGGCTAATTCAGAACTGAATTAAGAATTAGGAGATCCAAATATTAGAGTTTATCATGAGATGAACAAGGTGAAAATAAAATGTTCTCCCCTATGATTGAGGCAAGTCACATTTCCTTGGGGCTTCCCTGGTGGCTCAGATGATCAAGAATCTGCCTGCGGTGCAGAAGACAAGGGTTCAATCCCTGGATCGAGAAGATCCCCTGGAGAAGGGAATGGCTACCCACTCCAGTATTCTTACCTGGAGAATTCCATGGACAGAGGAGCCTGGTTGGCTACAGTCCATGGGGTCGCAACGAGTGGGACACAGCTGAGTGACTAACACTTTCACTTTTTCACACATTTCCTGCTCCATCAAACTAAAGTCTCTAGTAAGAGTATCTGTAATGTGTTAGATGCCACAGAATGCAGTCTCCCCTGTATGTAAAGTAGACATAATGGCCATTAATATATCTGTGGTATTGTATTTGCCAGGACCAGTTGCCTTTTCACCTACAGGATCCATTGAAATAAATGTGTAGCAAAATTATTTTTAAAATTTTTATGAAGGATCCTCTTTGAAGGGTTTAATAGAAGTAATAACAATTATATTGCAAGCAAGAAAACATAATATGATGGATAAGGTGCAAGCTTTGGAGTCAAAGAGCCTGGGACCAAATTTTGGTGCTACCATTTATCTGTGAGTCCATAAACAGGGAACAAAAACTCTCTCTGGCCTCAGCTTCCTCAAGATTTAATACATGGAAAGCACTTAGGACAAAGCCAGGCCTACAGTAAGCATTCAAAACTTGATATTATTATTGTTATTATATTTTACAATACTGGATTATGGGATGGGTTTTTGATCTAAAGTGATTAGATCATTACTTAAATATGCATTAGATCATGCATCAAATATATTATTTTTATGATATCATCACATTATTTAAAAAACTACAAAATGAGTTTCAAACATACATATAAATGCATATTATTTATTCTTTTGCCTTTTAAACAACCACAAAAGAACTACTACTTTTTTACCACATATTTTAATGTCTAAGAATAAAAGTGTGAAAGTTAATGCTTTATCTTCAGTGCCCAGGGAAGTAATTTAATTTTAGAAATATTGTTTAACTAGAATTCATCATTTTCTTTCAAACACACATGCATATTGATAAAGAAATTCTTTCACTTATTGCCTTCGGTTAGGGACCTTTCAGTCCTCAGGACGCTTGTTTTTTTATGTCTATGTCAAAGTTAAGTTATATTTTCTTAACTATATTTAATAAAATAGTTAAGTTCTTGTAGATTTAAAAGAGCAACAGCAAAAAAATTACAGAATTACAGAACTAAAGGAAAAGACATGTAACATATCAGAAACACACCTCTGGGGCTCTATCATGCTAAGCACCAAATGCTCTATGTGACAGAGCCACAAGGAAGTCACTTCATCTAGTGGAATCACTGTTTTTCATCCACTACAATAAAAACACATTTGCCTACTCTACATTCTGGTCCTTTTCCAAACAAAGTAAATCATTTTCACCTCTATTTCCATGCTATCCCACCCCCAAGACTATCAAGCAATCAGGCTATCAGGCTTAGTCTGGCTAATATAACATTAACATTTAAAAAAAGAGAAACCTTCAGCACAGGGAATTATACTCAAAATCTTGTAATACCTTCTAATGGAAAAGAATCTAAAAAAGAATCATACATATATCTGTATAACTGAATCACCTTATTGTATACCTGAAACCAACACAGCACTGTAAATCAACTATATTTTAATAAATTAAAAAAAAAATAGCAATCTTTAAAAAATAAACCAATTTCTTTCCCTCCTCATTTACGAATTGCCAAATGTCTGAAATTTCCCCAATTTGTTAAAGATAATCATACTAACCAAATTGCCTGGTTGCTTTCAATGGAGCATCAATTATTTCGCTGCAAGACCCGAACTATTGTGTGACTTAAAACCCATGCCTCCTGGATGAATCCAAGAAGAGCGACAAAGAATCTTGCAAAAGGTATTGAACAAAGAAAGAGGCATTCAGTGGCCCAGCAGTCAGGCATATGTGCCCCATTGTCCAGGATCTGGCCTGAGTAGCAGGCCCCTCAATAAGAAGGTGGCTCTTGAAACTGGTAAGAAAAACTGCCAGGCAGGAGCTCTCAGCTTGTACCCTGACTCTTAACAATACAATCCAGGCTTGTGCACCTACTTGATAAATGGAAGCACTGCTTGCTTCTCTCCTGAGCTTGCCGGGGCCCTCTCGAATGTTTTTCTTGACTCTTTACCAAAAATGCAATTGGCAGCCGGCTCCCAGTAGACAATGTAATGTGACTTGTTCGTTCAAACAACCCTTAATTAGCATCCCATCTCCTTTCTGAGATACAATAGCTTATTTTTACACACTGAATACATTTTTCCCCTCTTTAAGGAGGATGTAGAAAAAGAGACCAGATAAGTGTGGGTGCTTTTGAATATGAGGTGAGCGAGAGCTGCAAATGTGGTTGTTTCTAAGGGCATCAGTTCACATTTGAATTATTTTTGTGAGTAGCTTTTTACGGTTTCTTCATTGTGGTGTTAACAATGATATGAAAAAGAAAAATGCAAGGAAGGAAAGTGCTCTCTTAAAGATAATATTGTGAAATCACACTAATTGTGTGTAATTCGAAATAGCACGCTATGTAGCAGAATATAACCCCAAATCATCACTATTCTGTTAGCTGGGCCAGTTCTTTCAGTAAAATTGTCTATTAATTCCAAGAATTCATAATTTGGAGGACAAAGAGGTTTCCAGAAGGTTATGTGTCTCTTGTACAAACAAGTAATTAGTGAACCTTGACTGTAAAGATCCTGGACATCAACCAATTTTTCATCATCAGCGGTTTACAGCAAAAGTAGAATGCAGTGCAAAGCAACGCAAACCCATATTTTTGTAATCTATTTTTTTTTCCTTTGATCATCCCTCTCACTCTCACCACACTAGGGTTATTTGTGTATAAAGAAGAAGCAAGTCTAGCTAGTATATTAGCTGCCTGAAAAGAAAATCTATTTTTAAGTTACTTTTTTTTAAAATTCTATGCATTTAAAATCAAAGAAATTTTTGCTTTATGAGCTAAAGATGTATCATCACAAAAGAAATGGCTCTAAATAAACAAAGAGATACTTAGTTGCAGTTGGGTTATATTTGCGTAAAAGAGAATGGATCAGATTGTCTAAAATTATTATGGTTTTAGTTACTCTAATTCTTAGTATTCCACCTAATATTACTAACATAGATGCAGGAATTTAATATTAAAAGCATCTTTACCAAAATATATCATTGAATCCCTTCCATGATCATTTGTGTTAAGTAGAAAAGAGAGTAGATATTGTTATTGTTATAATTTTTTAAATAATTTTACAGCTGAGAATACTGAAGCTCAGGTGTTTTGGTAGGGGTCTCTGAGAACATTCTCTTGGAGCCAAGCCCCTTTGAGCAAATATCACTTTATAAATCCAAGCTTTGGTGTTTGGATTTCTGCTCCAATAACCAACTCTTTTCATTACCATTAACCAATACTCTCCCTTCCCTCTGTGAAATACACTGATACTCAATGGAACACTGAATGCCCTCCATCCACTCTCTTACTAAGTCCAGTACTTCTGTCACTGTCTGCTGAGCTGTATGTTTCTAAGTGGTATTTGTATCCAAACCTCTTAAGGACAGCTGCATTCATTTAATGAAACTTTACATAAATTCATGAAACATGAGGGTAAGAAGAAAAAAAGAACTTTTCCATGAAATAATTGTGTGAGTTAATTAGGTTTTCATGGGGGGTGGGGGAAGTGGATCAGTAAAGAAAACTGCATGCAAATCAGGTACAGGTGAGACTTAGAAAAGGGCAAAGTTTGGAAATACAGACAGAATTCTGCATTCATATGGTTTTATAAACTTTTCTATGTTCTCTCATTTTAAAGAAACTGAAATGGGACATTTTAATGATATATAAAGGGCAGGAATTACACAAACTACATGACCTGGAACCAATATTAAAAATAATAAAAGACTGTCCCATAATAAAATAATGAACAAATCTGAATAGGAACAACTGTACCTGTTTTAAGACAAAATAAAAGAGCTTTTTGCTGTGTTTGAGTCTCCACTCTGACGTTTTTGGATTATATGTGTCAAATAAGAGGGCTTCTAACTATAGTTAGAAATAAACCAAGTTACAGCAATTGAATGGAGAACAGCTGAATTACAAATTAGGGTGCCGAATTATACCTCGAATGTAAGCATGTTTGAAAGAACAGGTGAGTAATATTTCTTAGGGACTGTCAGCCTCAGAATTCCTGGCCACTCTTAATTGCTTGTGCAGCATAACTGTCCAGCCCCCGGTCATTCAGGAAATAAGCTGAGGCTGCTGGGCAGTGCTGGGCAGTGCTGGGTCAGGCTGCTTCTCTAGAAACCAAATATCTAATTCTGATCGTCCAGAACAGCTGAATACCGGTCAATGGGTCTCCACTGTCCTTCAACATGACCCTCCCTGACCTTGTTGACAGACACTCTGACTATGGGACTTTGCTCATTTATTTTCATGCTTGGTACAGAGTGAATCCTCTTGTCCACCCCACACTTCACAGACTGACCTCTAACTTGAGCATGACTCCCCCATCACAGTTTCAATCCACACTTTCAAATTGTCCACTACTTTGAATGAACAGACCTTACACTTTTTAAGTCAAAATGCTTTATCCGTCCCCTCTTTCCTTCTTAGAAAGGTTAGAGATTTTAAACCAGGACTGTAAGCAATCCCAGGTACTGCTCTCTGGCCACAATCACTGCTTGGATTAGAACTTTCTCCCTTCCCACCTTAACTAGGAAGAAGACTTGAGGAGGGTATGTAGAGAGGTGAGAAGGAGGAGTTGGGAGTCAGATCGCTGGCTTTTTAGCCTGGGCAGGTTGCTTAACTGCCCTGGACCTCAGTGTGTTCTTTCACTGAGTTTTACAAATAAGCTTATTGTAAAGATTAATTTCTAAGCACACTGTTAGTGTTCAATAAACATTAGTTACTTGGAAGATCAAACAGCCCAGTTTCTACACTTTCTAGGTATATTTGATGAACTTTCTAGATTATCTAACTCTAATTTTTTTAGCTAATTTTAAATAGTTGAGAAGATGTATTTTTATTTTATGGATTTAGAATATAACATAGTATAATTAAATTTAATTACTAGTGTTTTATCAGGAAAATTTATTTTCTCTTTAAATGTACAGCTTAAAAAGATCTACTTTATTTTTAACTATAATTTACTTACAAATCAATCATTTCCACCTGAATACCCATCAGATTTCATAATGAAACTGAAGGTAAACATGGGATATACTTGATTAATATTTATATTGTAAAGAAGCACTTGTTTTGGATGTATTTAATTAAATAAAGTCATCTATAGTAGCTGTGATTTGACTTAAGTCATTACTTGCATAAATTCATAAGATTCTTATAGGCTGCCATATATAAATTTTAAAATGCTCTCCTGATCTTGGTGTAAACTGTCTTCCATCTCTCTTACTCTACCATATGTTTTCTCCACTCCTCATAAGACCTAACACTGTACCTATATCTAATATTTAAAATTTTTGTTTCTTGTTTACCGTGTCTACTCTTTTAGATTGTAGCTCCATGAAAGGAGGGATCTTTGACTATTTTGTCAATAAAGATATAATCCAAGTGCCTACACTGGTGCTTGATGGTTGATAGTGGATAAATATCTGTTGAATGAATACACACACACCACTGGATGTTTTATAAAGAAGAACTAAGTACTGAAAGTCATCAAGGTTAGCTGGAGAATTCTAGATGCTAAAGGTAATGGTAATAGTGTAGTGTCTGTCCATGGAATTCTCCAAGCAAAAATATTGGAGTGCTTAGTCACTTTAGTCCTGTCCGACTCCTTGCGACCCTATGGAACTTAGCCCGCCAGGCTCCTCTGTCCATGGGATTCTCCAGGCAAGAACACTGCAGTGGGTTTGCCATTCCCTTCTCCAAGGGATCTTCCCAATCCAGGGATCAAACCTGGGTCTCCTCATTGCAGGCCTATTCTTTACCACCTGAGCTACAGGGAAGCTCAAAGATGATGACACTGTTAGATGTATTTCTAACATTGGGAATATATTTTTTCAAAAGTTCTTATCACTTAGGTCATTTCACATCTAAAATTATAAATTAATAATGAAAGATGTGGATAAAAAGATTGGAAATGACTTTATCTATTAATAAGGAAATGATTACATACATTTTAGCAACCATACAGTGAAATTCTAGCAGTCATTTAAAAATCATGTTTTTGATGAGTTATTAATGATACGGAGAACACTCATAATGTTAAAAGCAGAATATACAAAGACTACAGAACCCTCTTTCATTCTCTATAGTCTTCAGCAAAATGTACCATTCCAGGCCCATCTCCCTTCGCTCCCTACTATGCTCAGGCCACATCAAAGTGCTCAGCATGCTCTGTGGTGTCGTGTCTGCCTCTGTGTTGTTGCTTCGCCAGGTTTATGTTCCTCGTGCACCTACTTCCTCTGCAGGTCCCTGCTGAAAAACTGTAAGGCACATAAGAGCTATTTGGACAAAGAAATGTAATTAAAATAAATCTTATCCATAATTTTATCAGCTAGAGAAAGGAAGAAAATGAAATTGGGGAATACTTAAAATACAATTTCTTTATTTTGCTTTTTGAGGTTAAACCGCTTGCAAAGTGCTGAATAGGTCAATGGGCAAAATGCGTTTTTTAAGTATTTAAGTCACATAGGTGAACTCAGATGAAAGATGTAAATTTTAAGATAGAATATGGCAGTATTAAGTACTCGAGAGAAGTATTTCATTAGGCCAGATCACCAAGTAATGCTCTCACTTCGTGAACGATAGTTCGGTGTCTTATTCCTTCTTGAAGCCAACAACGGGTACTTTGTCTTTTAATGTCTTGCATCTTTATTTATGAGCTTCCCACGTGGCTCAGATGGTAAAGTATCTGCCCGCAATGTAGGAGACCTGGATTTGATCCCTGGCTTGGGAAGATCCTCTGGAGAAGGGCATGGCAACCCACTCCAGTATTCCTGCCTGGAGAATCCCATGGACAGAAGAGCCTGGTGAGCTACAGTCATGGGATCACAATGAGTCAGACACGACTGAGCAACTACCACTTTACTTTACTTTACATCCTTCTTTAGCCCATTTATTATGTTGGGGCATAATGAGTATGTGAGCTTTGGAATCAAATAAACCTGGACTAAAATTGGGACTCCATCACTTACTAACTTTGAGACTATAGGCAAATGATTTAACCTCTGACCTTCATTTCTCATCCATAACATAGGTATAGTAAATCTTGCTTTGTAGAGATAGAGTGAAAATGAACTGAATTAACATATGAACTGTGCGTACTATATACATTCAACAAATGGCAGTCTGTGGAAAATAGTTTCCACTGTACACATAATATGACCGACATTCATAGCCACTTCTTTCTTAGCAGAAAGTCTGAGCTAGTCTGAGGACTTTGGAAATATAGAAATGCTTCTTGTCCTGTTTAGACTCATCCTACTCTAGCTTTTCAGGTTTTAGCTGCTGTGTCTTCTCTAGTTAAGCAATAGTTCATGTTAAAAGTTTGAACACTGTGTTTTCAATGTTTTATTTCTTTCAAGAGGAATTCCTTCATGAGATTTACGTAAATGAAGAAATCAAACTTACCAACAATAAAAGTGGCTTCTCCTTTCACACCATAGATGAGAACTAATTTGTCAGCTTTATTTTAAAATTTTTTGCCTATTCTTATTTAATAAAGTAACTATGAGAATATTGTGATGATTTAATAACAGCTGGCAATTATTCTTTTATTTATTTATTAGAAAGTAGAAAGGTTCATGAAAATACAAAGCCTGGGAATTTCTAAAGATAACTCCACCCTCACATATTTTTGGAGGAAATGATTTTTGTCTATTTCAAACAATGACGCTTAACACAATTGAAAGTTGGCACATTTTTGGTAAACAGCATCTTCCTGGCAGTGTGAAGTCTACTGCCTATTTCTTTTGAGCCAGACTTTTCAGTATCATTTTGATTTGTAAAACATTAAAGTTTCTTCCATAGTATTCTTTGTACATCTTTAGAGAATCTGGATGGAAAGGAATTTTCATTTTAATTTAATGAGTAATCAATAATAACAGAAGTCAAAATCTTTATTGCAATATTTCGAATTATGACTGGCCATGGGAAAATACATGTAGCAAATTGCACACAGAAGTGTAACATAATGTATCAATATTTACTTTGATATTTCCAGAATATATATCTCAGACACTTAAAAAGGCAAGAGGCTAAAAATGGTAAGAAAAAATAATACCTTTTCCATTTCTGAATTATGCAGCCAAAGTGAAAAATAAAAACCTCAGTCATCCTTTATGTGGACATTATTTTTTCAAAAATTCTGGCTTTCAACAGATCTACTTGACTCTCCTATAGAGAACAAGAATTCTGAGAATGGTACCAACAGGTTTGCATGCTAAGTTGCTTCAGTTGTGTCTGACTCTTTGTGACCCTATGGACTGTAGCCCACCAGGCTGCTCTGTCCATGGGATTCTCCAGGCAAGAATACTGGAGTGGGTTGCCATTTCCTTCTCCAGGGGATCTTCTCGACCCAGGGACTCCTCCTGACCCAGGAAATCCAACCCTGTCTATCTTCTGCATCGGCAGGTGGGTTCTTCAGCAACGGTGCCACCTGGGAAGCCCACAGGTTAGCTTCAGGTTTAATGCACTTGAAAAGGAAAGAACAAGACGGGCTCTATTTGCACATTCACATTCAGAACAGAGATGTCTGAGCATAGTCAGTTAACCAACTCATTGTCACTTTGAAATACATATTTATCTCATACAGCAGTTCTCTTATAATGACAAACTCTGGTCTTGGGGACAGAAGGGAAGAATACTGTCTGTTAGGGCTTTGGCATATTCACCAATTATTCATATTATCTCTGTTGGCCTTTAAAATATGTCACATCCTACTTAACTTCTAGGGAATCCTTACTCACTAACCAACAATCTTGGCTTCTTCTGTCCTGTCCTGATGAAACCTGACTCAAGAACAAGTTACAGCACCATTGGCGTATCTCTGTCTTTTTGTCTAAGGAAACAAATATATCATAACATTTGAGGAATGAAATGCTCAGGACAACAAAAATTATAATTTATCTTACACAGTTACTAAACCTATGATCCTTGTGGGATATATGCTTTGCCAAGTATTTATCCTTAATAAATATGCAACAAATAATGTTTTCAGTGGAAAAAAAACTTGTTTCAAAACATTTACATCCTTATGTTTATGTAATTGCATAAATCACAGTGCTTTTTCTATGCCAATTTTGTATGATTTTACTTTTAATAAAAGAAATAGAATTAATAAAGGTATGAATGTTCTTAGAGAAAATACATCGTGACAATCTATTCAGAAAATGGTAATTCCAACCAAAGTGGGCAGGTGTAGTTCAGTCTATTCAGATCCAGGAAGCATTGCTAAATCTTGTGTGAGTTCTAAGGTGTCTGTGATTTCCTCTCATTCCTTTGTGGGTATTATTCTACCGAGTTTTGGCTTCTGTTGTTACTACTGAGAAGCCAATTGTTAGTCATTCTGGTTGTTAAAACAATCTCTGCAGTGTTTTTCAGTTCCACAGATGTGTCTAGCTGTGGATTTATTTTATTTATCCAGTCTAGGATTTACTGTGAGAGATCAAGTCTTTCACCAATTTTGGAAAATACCTAGCCAGTATTTCCTCAAATATTACTTCTTTTTTTATATTCTCCCTTTTCTTCTAAAATATCCATTAGACATATATTAGACATCTAAATATTGTCCTCTGAAATTCTATTTCACATTTTTGGTCATTTTGATCTTCTAGGTAATTTCCTTAGCTCTGCTTTTTAATCCAGTAATTATTTATTCAACTGTGTCCAGCTTGCCAATCAACTTATGAAGTTTTTTCATTTTAATGTGTATAATATTTATTTCTAGGCCTCTTTGGTTTGTTTTTAAATCTTCCTAGTCTTTTTTGATAGTAAATTGTTCTTTTGTCAAGTTTTTAATTTTATATTTTGTATGTTTAATTATAAAAAAGCCTATATTTACAGTTTCTATTGTTTCAATTTCTTATAGGTCTATTTCTACTATTCGTTGTTTCTGCTTTTTACTTATGTTGGTTATTTACATGTGTTTCTCAGAAGTTTGACTTCTGGGTTTATATTTGCTGGGCTTTTTCCTTTGAAATTCTGTGTAGTGTTTGCTGTGCAGATAGCAGAAGACTTTGTTTTTGTAAAGTGCCTTACCAATGCAGTATTACTTTTAATTTTTTAATTAAATGAATATAAACTAGTTTATAAATGATTTATATACATTAAAAAATACTATTTTGTATTAATTACTTACCACTTGGTGCTTCCTGGTTTTTGAATTCTGAATACTCAAGAGTACCTTACTATTGATCCCATGAGAAGGCCAGACTTTGATAGATTAATTCCTGTTATAATCCTATTTTGGTAGGCAGGTTTATTTCTGTGGTTCACCCTTTCACTGAAGGTATAGCCCTTGCAGGTGCTCACTTCGTGGAAGGTCTCAGTTCTAAGTCCTAGCTCCTGCAAGCCCAAGGCTTTGTCTCCAGTTCTTATATTGTCATGAAAACACAAATAACCTATAATTCTCTGGTTTTATGAATTTTATTCAGTTTTTTACTACTAGAATTTACTTTCTCCCCCAAGCTCTGCTATGCATGCCATATCGTATTTCACTCAGTATGACTGGTTTTTCAGATTATTTAGCTTGCCATATTAACATAAGTTCTATGTATATATGCATGTGTATAAATACACAGAGAATATACCTTTAAAACTTGAAGAATTTTTTTTCCTGCCATGAAGGTAAATTGTCACAGATATTAAACAACTGTGCAGGACTTGTCAGTGGCTTATTATGCTGACAAGTTGATATTGGGTGAAATAGCTAAGAATATTAAGGATTATTTTATTATGCTACTTTAGGCTTTCATATAAGATTCATAGAAATGCATTTATTTAGTAAGCATATAGCTAATGTAGTATACAACTTCATCTACTGGCCAAAAATATACTTTTTTTCCCAGGATAAATTTCAGAAAAAAATTCTTTGTCTATTGTAGCAAAAATGGAAGAAAACAACAAAACTTTAAAAGAACTTTAAGTTGCTGTTTGTGTACCTGAGTTTTCTGCATTAGCAGCATGGTTATACTATGGTTGGTGGTTGCAACTCACCAAAGGAGTAAAAGGGAAATTTCCATTTTCTTAAATTCTTATTGTCAGGGTGAGATGCAGGCATAGTCATTTTGATCAGAAAACAAAGACAAATGCTGGCTAAAATCAGACTGTAAATTATCTCAATAAGATGTCATGAAATGTAGGCAGTGCCTAGGATAGCACTCTTTGGGAATTACACAGTTTTATTTTTATGATGCAAAATACAGAAAGCATATTCTATAAGCTAGATCCTTAGAAAAGTTTACTAGTACGCATGTAGGGTCTAATTTTGTCTCTTTCTTGGATTTTGTTTTATGAAAATATTGAGAAAGTTGTTTGGTTTGGTTAACTTCAAACCTTTCTCCAAATTTCACTTTCTCAGTGAGGTGTATCCCCCTGTATAATACTGCAGCTTGCTCTTCTCCTACTGCTCCCTGCATCTCAGACACCCAGTCCCCTTATCCCACTCTATTGTTTTTTCCTACAGCATCTATCCCTCCTAATATGCTATACTCTTATGAAATTCTGCTTCTTGCTTTTTGTCTGTCTCCCCCTCACTAGAAAGTTAAAATCTACCAAGGGCAGGAATCTTTGTGTTTGTTTACTAATAAACTGCCAGCAACTAAAATAGTATCTGGGGCTTTCCTGGTGGCTAAGTGGTAAAGAACTCACCTGCCGATGTAGGAGATGTGGATTCAGTCCCTGGTCCAGGGAGATCCCACATGCTGTGAAGCAACCAAGCCCGTCTACCACAACTGTTGAGTCTGCGCTCTTGAGCCCTCAAGTTGCAACTACTGAAGCCCGAGCACCCTAGAGCCCCTGCTCCACCACAAGAGACACCCCCACAGTGTGTGCATGTGTGTGTGTGTGTGCGTTAGTCGCTCAGTCCTGTCTGACTCTGCGATCCCACAGATTGTAGCCCACCAGGCTCCTCTGTCCATGCTGAGAAGCCCGCAAACCGCAACTATAGAGTAGCCCCTGCTCTCCACAACCAGAGAAAAGCCTGCACAGCAATGAAGACCCAGCACAGCCATAAATAAATAAGCAAATAGAATAGTATCTGTCACTTAGTAGGTGCTCAAAAATTGCTCATGATGTAAATGAACAATTTTTTATTTCCCTGTTATAAATCAGAGTGATGATTCAGGGCCCCTCATTTCCTTACATAGATACATGGATACAAATGTGAATGGTGTATGCCAAGCACATTGATTTCACTGAAAGAAAGCTATCATTCATAGGACACCAATTACCATTTTGGGGGAGCATAAACTGACCTAGCCTTTAAGTGTCTTAACATCTTAAATTTGTTAGGAAGTATATGGTAATTGTCCTTAAACAATCTCTGTTCTAGAGTAACAGAAAAAAATACAATGTTCTGCACTTGGGAAAAGGTCATACCTCATTTTTCTCCTTGAGTTTTGTGATCATAACAATCACGGGACTGTCCTCCTGCCAAACCATCTGCCAGAAATCATTCACGGTGTTGATCATGGGGCCCTGTGTGGCGATGAATGCTTTCTCTTTGCCACTGTAGCCCTAGTTTGAGAAAAAAAGAAAAAATGTTGGCTCTGAAGTCCATGCCTTGCACTGAAAGTTTAGGTGAAATATCTTCAAAACAAAACAATTCTGCAGGTCCAAAAGCTACATACTTTCACGGCTTCATTGATTCAAGCACCACCGTTCTAGTGGTTATTCTCTCAACAAGTCGAGCATAGCACATGGTACTGAGGGTTGTCAAGTGCAGTCCTCCCCAGAGCACCTCAGAGGGAGCACTGTGGCCACAGACACACAGGAAAGGAAGACCTACCGACATGGATTATGACCAAGTGAGCAAAACAAAACTTGCTGGTAACCAAGTTAAAACAAAATTAATCTATTCTGAGGGGTGAAAAAAAACCCCCAACAATTCCAGACAGTAAATCAACATGCTTATCAGAAAGAAATTTAGGTTTATTTACTTACCCTAATATAATTAGCATTGATGTAAGTGCTCAAAGAATCAGTTACATTTTTTGGTCTTAAACATACTCTACTGAGGGGATCTAATGAAGAAAACAAGAAAGAATAGGTTAGCCAGATTTACTCTTTTAAGTTTCTTAGAATGTCAGTGGGGCTTCCCTGGTGGCTCAGATGGTAAAGAATCTGCCTGCAATGCAGGAGACCTAGGTTCCACCCCTGGGTCAGGAAGATCCCCTGGAGAAGGGAAGGGCAACCCACTCCAGTATTCTTGCCTGGAGAATCCCATGGACAGAGGAGCCTGGCAGGGTACAGTCCATAGGGTTACAAAGAGACATGACTGAGCACGCATGTATCTATCATCAGTTTTCTGTGTGTACGTACTCTAGTCACAAGGGTCGAGGGCAATCTCCCAACTACTCCACATTCTTGCAGATTCTGTGCTTTTGCACATATTGTTTCCTTGCCGTCTCTGCATGGGTAAGTTGTCCTCATTCTTCAGGGCTCAGTTCAAGAGATACTTTCTTCCTGAAGCCCTCCCTTGTCTTCCTGGCAGAATTAGGCATTCTCTTCTTTGCTCAGGCTGCTTGAACTTTATTTTAGTATTTAACATCTTGTATTTTAAGTGCTTCAATTCTTTCTTGCCCTCAATGGATTGTAATGAGCCCCTTGAGAACAAAGACTGTCTTTAATTAACTTTTATATCTTTTGTGATTTTTACTTGATATGTGGCTTAGAGTGGGTTTAATATTGAATTAACTTCAATTATAAAGAGTTAAAATAATGCTTTTCTTCTAGATTTTTCTCTTTTCATAGCAAAGGGGACGAGAAACTTCAATTTCTTTTCAGTATCCACTGATTATTAAAAGTTTCCAGGAATGGCCTAAACCACTCACACTTGAAAAGAGGCCCACTTCCTTCAGTTTTTATAATGCCTATGATGTATATTATTTACTGGGAACTCAACCCCAAAATTGCTTAGAAGCAGGTTTCTTGTCAAGCTAAACTAAATTTATGTTGAAAACTGATAATTTACAGTATTTCCAAATATTTAGAGATCTTGAAATACTTAAAAAAAACCAAGAATATAATATATGATGAATAGGAGAAAATGAAAATGAACTGAAGCCTTTTTAAAGCTAGTGTAGTCTAATAAAAAGCTAAGTATTAAAAAGCAAAATTTTGTCATTACTGTCATCATGTATTATTGCTTTCATCTTTACTGTTATAATTTTATTCATGCAGTGCATGAATTCAATGTTACATTGGACACTGATCACATTTGCTCCTCTCTCCTGCTCTTCTCTTTTTATTTCCTTTGCTTTCTTCCTTTCATTCTTTTCTCCCTTCCCTTCTTCCTTACACCCTTTTCCTTCCTCCCTCCTTCCCTCTCTTCTTCTTTCTTCTTTCCTTCTTGTTTCTTTTTTCCTCTCTACAAAGTATTACACACACATAGGTCTGGTGTACAGAGCACATGAAAGTCTGCCCTCTTCTCCATCTCTTTACCTCTGGTGATCTTAAGTCTTCTATTTAATAGACAAAATGATACATGGATCCTGATATTTTGATTAGAATCACATCAGATTTTGTCAAAGGTTATACTGGGCTGACTCAGTGCACATGAATTTGAGAGAACTCGAGGAGACAGATGACAGAGGAGCCTGGCGTGCTGCAGTTCTTGAGGCTGCAAAGAGTTGGACATGACAGCAACTGAACAACATACTGGTCTGAAGATTTCCTCTTCAGGAAGAAATGTGTTTAAGGTTTGAAGTCAGAGAGGAAGCTATTAGATAAGGGAAAAGTGTATCACTGCTAGTCATGGACAAAGGCAGAGATGAGAGGAATAGGACAGTTCTCAGAGATGAATTCAGGAGACGTGGGAAACGGACGGAAGGGCAGGGACTGGTCACACCTTCAAGGTGATTGGGAATCATCTTCAAGGTTGTTGTGGAAGAGAGAGAAGAATCTAGGCCTGCTTTGTCCAATATGGTAGCCACTAGCCAAGTGTAGGTAAATTCAAGTTAATTAAAACAAAGCAAAATTTAAAAGTCAGTTCCTTGGGACTTCCTGGTGCTCCAGTGGCTAAGACTCCACGCTCCCAATGCAGGCCACCCAGGTTCTATCCTTGATCAGGGGACTAGATCCCACATACTGCAACTAAAGCGCTCACAGGTTGCAACCCAAGATGCAGCATAGTCAAATTAAATAAATATTAAAAAATAAAAATAAGCTGCTTTCTTTTTTAACAAAAGTCAGTTCCTTGGGTGCACTCACTTTACTTCAAATGCTTATTGCCACATGCAGCTAATGACTATCTCATGGGAGACACAGGCTTGCCAGGTGGCGCTAGAGTTAAGGAACCCACCTGCCAATGCAGGAGACCTAAGAGACACAGATTCCATCCCTGGGTCAGGAAGATCCCCTGGAGAAGGAAATGGCAACCCACTCCAGTATTCTTGCCTGGAGAATCCCATGGACAGAGGAGCCTGGCAGGCTACAGTCCACGGGGCCACAAAAGAGTCAGAAGACTGAAGTGACTGAGCACTCAGCACCCATGGGAGATAGGGAACATTTCCCTCATTGTAGAGAGCTTTTGTGGACAGTGGTGATTTTGCCAATGCAGTGATGGTTATTATGTGAAAACAGGGCTCTTTAGTACTCTGTTTCTGAAACTGTAAATGTTCCCATAGTCAGTGTTCTTATTGTCTGGAATTGTTTCTGGGATTAATGATGAATTCACTAGGAAGATAAAGAAAGGAGAAACGAACATTTGCTGAGGGTTTACTATTTGTTGGAACTTTCCAAGCCATTTTCCACATATGATTATGTAATTCTTTCAACAGCCTTATAGGGTAGTATGACTATTACTATTTTTAAGGGCAAAGAAAGGCTGGCACAGAAAAATGAAGTAGCCTGCCATAAATTGTAAATATTTTCGCCAGGATAGGAAATCAAGTCTAACTCCAACATTCTGCTTGAGTCATACAACTTGTTGCCTTAATGAGTGGTTCACTGATTTGCATATCTACTCTGTTTTAGGCACATAATAAAATAAAAGAGAAAACATAATGTAAGTAGGAAACATTACTAGACTTTACATTTTTAAATAAAAAGTGAAGACCAGAGTAACTAGGACTTTAAAATTTGATTTATATTGTTCTATAGTTGTATAAATAAACTGCATGGACAAAATATACATAAAAATTCTTTGTTGTACAAAAAATTTCACACTGATATCAGTTTTTTTCCCATTGCTCTTGCAATTAAGACATAAAGATATTCTCATCACTAATATTTGTTTATATTATAAAATAATTTGATATAAATTTGACATAAGCACTTTAATCTGCCACTTAAGAATATTCAGAGCCAGGCTGACATTGTACATAGAACAAAAAAAAGCTACATTTTAATTAGTTCTTGGCCATCCATATTTCTGCTGCAAAGCATCCTCCAAATTATGCAGTCTCACTAATATGCACAAGCTGGAAGCTTTTAAACTTAAGAGTTTATTGTAGGTTAAAAAATAAAAACAATTATAATATTTAAAAGCTTATTCATTTAAAAATTATTTTATGCAATGTTTCAAACTTATCCCATCATACAGTCTAAAATAAACCATAAATAGCAGATTTTCATATTCATTCCCATCTTTTCTGATGATTTTCCAACCAATGATGTGACTTGTCCATGCTATATTTACTAGATTATATCTTGCACGACAGGGGGTTGGGTGGGGTATTCAGGCTACAGACATTTTCAACAGAAAATCCGTCATTTGCAACATCATTTGTCAGCACAGGTGCCCTGGTTCAAGTGACCCACCCAGTTCTGGGAATGGAAAAGCTGACACAGGACTATGAAGCAGTTGTCTGATAGCATCTGGGCAGGAAACAGAGAAGCCTGAACTTTAAAACAGTCCTAATAATTTCCAAGTCCTTCTGAGATTAGGTGGTTAAGTATAATAATTGCAATGCATGTTTATGCCCTACTTACTTATGTTTGGTAAATTTGAGATGAAAAAGCCTGAGAAAGAGATACTAGATGTAACACACAGCACTTTCATTCCCTTCAGCCAATTATAGTTAACAAAATATCTTTCAACAATAACTGTATCTTAGGTAAACAGGTTTAACTATAAAGACCAGTTAAAAATATGTTACTGTGAAGTAACTATTACAATGTGTTTCCAACTCTAACAGAAGGGGAATTCCATGAACACTATTAATGGTAATTCTTGCTCTATTAGCATAAATATGGAGAATTTGGAGGTTTATGAAGGAAATAATTAACTGAATTATGAAGACTCTACTATTTCCATGTTAATACTTTGAAACAAACCTTTGGGGCTCCATCTTTCCAGAGTTATTGCCCTGAGATGTCTATGGGTTTTGTCAAGATCCCAACTCCATCTGTTTGTTTAGGTATTGACAATATTGCTTCCTCTCCAAAGTATTTTTGTCTTTCTAGGCAGAATTAATTACTCCATCCTCCTACAGCACTTGGGCAACATTTCTATTCTGGCTGTTGTTGTTGTTTAGTTGCTAAGTCATGTCCTTTGCAACTCCATGGACTCTTACATTGGACATAATTACTCATTTACATGTATCTTCTCTGGTCCATGACCTCTTTGATATTATATGATTTTCCTTATTCTTTCCTGGTTCCTGGCATTTAGCTCACTGCTTGACATCGAAAAATTTCACGGTTGTTGTTGCTAGGTCACTTCAGTCGTGTCCGACTCTGTGCAACCCCATAGATGGCAGCCCACCAGGCTCCCCCATCCCTGGGATTCTCCAGGCAAGAACACTGGAGTGGGTTGCCATTTCCTTCTCCAATGCAGGAAAGTGAAAAGTGCAAGTGAAGTCGCTCAGCAGTGTCTGACTTAGCAACCCAATGGGCTGCAGCCTACCGCTCCTCCGTCCATGGGATTTTCCAGGCAAGAGTACTGGAGTGGGTTGCCATTGCCTTCTCCGAAATTTCACAGAGTTAAATTTAATTTTAAAATAGTCTAAGCAGTGTTTCTCAAAGTGTGGTCCTGGTATCACCTACATCAGAATCACCTGTTTGGTAGAAGTATAGATTTCTGGGCCCAACAGAACCCATTTAAACAGAATCCCCAGGGTGGAGCACAGGATGCCACATTTTTAACAAGGACTAAGGTGATTGCTATGCATAATGAAGTCTTTCTGTAAAAGCATTTTTTTGAGACATAATTCATATACCATACAATTCACTTGTGTGAGGTGTACCATCACAGAGTTTATTTTTGTTTAATTCACAAAGTTGTACAGCCATCAGTGATGAAAGGCATGTGGGCAGATGTGTTTGGGTTTGAATCTTGCTTCTTTAATATCTACAAATCCTCTGTAAGAAAGGAACAATAATACCTTTCTGAGTTATGAGAGTAACGCTGAGCACTTAATCATGTGCAAAGCACTGGGCTTTACAACAGCCCTGTGAGGTGGATATTACTACTTTTATCTCACAGATGAAGTTAAGGAATTTACCCAAGGCCATAGAGTAAGTGCTGCAGCTGGATATGAGCCCCAACAGTTTGGCTCTGTAGGCAGCCCTATAGACTTTTCTGTAAGGATGCGAGATAAATATTTCTAGCAAAGGCAACATTTTCATTACCTCCCAAACAAACTCAATACCCTTTTCTTTCCTTTTCTCATGCCTCCCAACACTTGACAGCAACTATAGTTTCTATCTCTACAGATTTGCCTAACTGGACACTGCATATGAATGGCCTCATGCAATATGAGGCTGTGATGGCTTCTCTCACTTAGTATATGTGTTCAGGGCTCATCCAAGTCGTAGCATGCATCAGTACCTCATTGCTTTTTATTGCTGAATAATACTATATTATGTGAATATACAACATTTTATTTATCTATTCATTAGGTGATGAATATTTTGGTTGTTTCTACCCTTCGAGCTATTATGACTAATACTGTTACAAACATTTGTGTACAGCTTTTGTGTGGACACATGTTTTTATTTTTCTTACACATATACCTAGGAGTAAAATATCTGAATCATACAGTAACTTTAGGTTTTACCTTTTGAGGAATTAGCAGACTGTTCTTCAGTAGCTGTACCTACCATCAAAGTATGACGTTTCCAATTTCTCTACATCCTTGCCAACTCTTTCTACTGTCTTTTTTAAAATTATAATCATGTGGATATGAAGTGGTATCTCACTGCGGTTTTGATTTCCCTGATGCCTAATGGTGTCGAGCATCTTGTCATATGTTTGTTGGCTATTTGTATATCTTTTATGGAAAAATGTCTATTCAAGTCCTTTGCTCATTTTAAAATTGAGTTATTAGTCTTTTTATAATTGAGTTCTAATAGTTCTTTATTTATTATAGATACAAATCCTTTATTAAGTGTATAATTTATAAATTTTCCTGCCATTTTATGTCAGTGTCATCTTTTTAGTTTTTTGATGGTACCCTTAGAAGCACAAAACTTTAATTTTGATCAAGTTCAATTTATTTTTTCCTTTTGTTGCTTATATTTTTGGTGTCGTATCTAAGAAACAATTGACAAATTCAAGGTCATGAGGATTTACATCTGTTTTATGTGAAAAGTTTTATAGTTTTGGTTCTTACATTTAGAATATCCATTTTGATCTTATTTTGAATTAATTTTTGTATGTTGTGTGAGGCATTTTATTTTTTGCAGGTGGCTATCCAGTTGTCTCAGCATCATTTATTGAAAAGACTATTCTTTTCCCCTGAATTATTTGACACCCTTTGTGAAAATTAATTGACCATAATGTAAAGTTTAGAACCATGTGTCTACTGGAATTGTGAGAAATGTAATAAGAGTAATACAAGATAAAATTATTAACCTTAGCCCATTCTAATGATTATTAGTTTTTTTCTTTTTTTGGCTGCACCACTCGCAGGATCTTAGTTCCCCGACCAGGGATTAAACCTGGCCTTAGCAGTGAAAGCACTGACTCCTAACCACTCCACCTCCAGGGAATTCCACTTTAATGATTATTAGTCTTGAGCTGTGTTTGCAATTCCAAATTTGGTGTGTATATGGAAGTTGTGAGGATGGGAAATGTTGAGGGAGGGGTACAACATAAACTATTTAATTCAAGAAACTTACTTGGCAAAATGGTCTTATAGCGATTTTTGGTTCCATGACGTGGAATGTCAATTTCTTTGGGATCCACAAAGTTCATTGGTATTTCCTGAAAAAATAAGTGATATCAAATACTGTATCTAATGCTGCCACAAAGAAAATCTTCACGGGGGGCCATCTGATCCAGAGCTCTATTGGACTTCAAAGTCATTTATAAAAAAACAGACTAACACCTCTGATTTGCCAACACCCTTCCTTTCCTAAACACATCAGCTGCACCCTGACAAGCTGACTCTAAGAAATGGCTTTGTGTGTTAGATAGTATTATTTGATATGTAGTTTTTAAAGAGACATAGAAAAGTTTGGTTAGGTTTTAAGAATCCTGTTCTGACATAATTGCTGGGAATTTATAAACAGGTGGCTGAAATTTTTTTCAACAGTGTATTTAGATTTCTTCCAATCTGTAGATTTAATACTAAATTTTTTTATTATGATAGATTCTGTCTTAACATTAATTGTGACTCTTTTAGGATTATGAAAAACTTCCCCTCAAATGGTAAATATAAAGGGAATTTTTGTTGATCTAAGTAATAATGATATGAAGCATTTTTGTATTAAGAAATGGTTTTTAATTTTACTGTCCCATTTCTGTTTGTAAGTGCAATATTTGTAGTGAAGGGCATTTAGACACTGTCTTCTAGCAATTAACAAGAATACAAATATATTTATTAAGTCAGAATATATGCCAAATGATAGAGGAGGGAACAATTAGAGCAGGAGTCACTCTATATATTAGACCTAAAAGGTGAGCATCTGATGCTGACTGGAACAAAGGAAACAGTAAGCCAAAGTTTTCAAAAGGTTCTAAACAAATATTTAAGGAGCTGATTATACAAAATGGTATGTTCTCTAACTTAAAATTCTGCAAAGGATTGCTTAGATAAATGTGAATTAAAATACCTTTTATCCCTGGATCACATAAAACAATATTTTTGTTACCTACACTTTCTCAAAAGAAAATAAAACTTGACAGCCTAGGATTCATTGAAATGAAAGAACTTATCTACAAATGTATTTAAACTGTCCTTGTTTTCAGGCGATCTGAAAATTCAAGAAAAGCCTGACTATACTATGAATTTAAGACTCGGTCCATAGAGAGGAGTAGCTTCCTTTAAAAACATCATTTCTGAAACTTGCATTATTTTAGATATTTATAATTTATTCTTGTTCTTTGCGCCAACTAAATAAGTTCACAGTTTCAAGTTACCAAAGTAAGCAAAATTGTTGACTGTTCAATAGAAACCACTTGTTCATGCTTAGTAATTTCAAACAGGTTAGTCTGTTTTGGCAAAGCTGTGATTAGCTCTATTCTTCCCATTCTTTCTTGTTTTCTGACACACACAATTTATCATCTTCCAGCATTCTCTCTCTATTCCTTGCTGACCTCATCTTCCCTTTCAGGGAAGTAGTCCATGTTAAAGGCTTGTCTTATTGAACAAAGAGCTATCTGCAGTTCGAGAAACAAACCTTTGGCCACTTACATGACCATTGATTGGCTTGTTTAATCCCCCAGGTTTCATTTTCTTCATACATAAAGAGAATACATACTACAAAGTCTAATTTTAAAACTGCATGCTTAGTACTTTACTTTGGATACTTAACAGGTGATGAAAGTAATAGATCAAACCTATGGCTGGCTCAGGAAAGGGTGGTTGCAAACACCTGACTAACACCTCAGTGTTCAATTTATTATACCCAACGGATATGGCTTAAAATGTACATCTGCTTTAAGATGCAAGTGGTTCTACAAAATGGATATTCCCCTTGGGAAACAGTTGGACAACTTAAGAAGGTCTAATGTGTCTCCATGCTCTCTGGATAAAATGTGTTTTATGTATTATCACTAGCAACAATGATGGGTCATCATCATCTTTAGCTATATGAAACTCACCATTATTTTTAGCCTACATTTAGTCTTCCTTTTGTGTTTCTTATTTCATTAAAAGAAACTATATGTACCCTGTTGCTAAGTCTAAAAATGGGAGTGTCGTTCCTACCTTCCCTTTTTCTTGGCAGACTTACCTCATTAAGGCCACTTCTTGTAAACTCCTATAGTGAAGTCGCTCAGTCGTGTCTGACTCTTTGCGACCCATGGACTGTAGCCCACAAAGCTCCTCCGTCCATGGGATTCTCCAGGCAAAAATACTGGAGTGGGTTGCCATTTCCTTCTCCGATAGACTCCAATATAGACTCCTATAGACCCTTGCAATTTTCACTGCTACTTCTTTAGTTTTGACTAATCACAGCTTCACAGGATAATCTCTAGAGTCTCCAAAATACCTCTTTCTAATGCAGACTCTACTGCCAATAGTAATTTTTTAAAACTTTTTATTTTATATTGGAGTATAGCCTATTAACAATGTCGGGATAGTTTCAGGTGGACAGCAAAGGGACTCAGCCATACATATACATGTACCCATTTTCCCCTAAGCTCCCTCTCATCCAGGCTGTCACATAACATGGAGCAGAGTTCCCTGTGCTATACAGCAGGTCCTTGTTGGCTCTCCATTTAAAATACAGCAGTGTGTATCTCTCGATCCCAAACTCCCTAACGGGATAGTAATCTTTTTTAAACACAAGATAAATCCAAACCTTTAGTAACATATTAAGTCTTAGATTTGTTTTATGTCTGAGGCTCAATTTTTGTTACTTCCCACCTTAATTTTAATGCTCCTGTCAAACTGAACAATTTAATTCCCCAAATAGTGACAAGCAAGCCTGCTCTGTCATCCTGGAATGGTCAGCTCCTTCGTGCCACTTCTTTGCCTGGCCAGCTTCTATACCCTCTGCCTTAATTTAGGTATCACGTCCTAGTTTGAACACGCACCAGTAGTTGATGAGATGCAGGGTGGACCTGAAATCTTTGCACTGGTAACCTTTAGAACTGTAACCATTTTACTATGAGCTGACAGTGTCATTTAGAATGTGCCTCTAGTGGCTAGAATATCAAAATGCCTCCTGAAGAGTGAATAACCAACAGCAGGCTTACCATGAATTCACTTTGGAGTAAGTGTGAACTTGCCACGACGTCCCTCAGCTGCGACCTTGTGAGAATTCGGCTGGCTGATTGCAGGTACTCCATGGCTACCTTCTCCCGTGGGGTTGGTATGGCCACAAAGGGTTCAACATTGCCCAAGCTACTCATGTCCAATGTAAGAGATACGTTGGACCCTCGCCTACATTGGAGGAAAATGTTATTAGGTTTAAACACTGTATGGATTGTTTTCAGCAGATCAGTTTGTCTTCCTGTATATACACATAATTCAACGAGAACTATGATAGAAATAAGGACCTTCTTTTAGGGTACCATAATTGATGATAGCAATTACTGTAGTTTCTCTACAGCAAATGGACAGTTTTGTTGTTGGAGAAACCACTCTGAACTGAGAAAATGAACTATAGTTTATTAAGGGATATAGCTGCTATGGAAATAATAAGATGGCTAATAAATGAATAAGATGGCTAACAAATTAAGTGAAAAATTTAGGAAAAGTAAACATAGCATTTGAATTGAGGACTAAGATGTGACACAAACCTACTTTATCTGTGTATCTGAGAGTCCAGTATAAAAATTCTGTACCCACCCTAGCTAATATTTTTGACATCAATATACTATACTTTATGATTTTATTAAACACAGGAAGCTCAGAGGAGAAAAACAATCTCTTTATTTTAGTTCAAATGATTGCCATTAAAATAGAATTTAAAAGTTCAAAATGTATTTTTTTATAGTTTCTGGTAAATTCTTAAAAGATAACTTTTTCATTCTGTATACATATGTATATGTTTTGTCCTATATGTATCTATGCATATATGTATGTACTTACATATGTATGTATTTAATCCTGTGATAAACTTACAACAAGAAGACCACAGACCCTTATGCTAAATTACAATTGAACCTCTCTCCGTGATTTCCCTCTTGTTGGGAGGCAAGGTGTGGTTCTTCCAACCTATAAAGGCTCCCTGTGTCCTGAACAGAAGGTGTGAGTGCCTCTTACTAATAACAGCAGCTGTATGGAATCAAGGAGTAACTATCAAATAGCATGTGTTGAGGGTCAAATAGCACATTGAAGTGCTGCACTCAATATGCCAGCAAATTTGGAAAACTCAACAGTGGCCACAGGACTGGAAAATGTCAGTTTTCTTTCCAATCCTAAAGAAAGGCAATGCCAAAGAATGTTCAAACTACTACACAGTTGCACTCGTCTCAGACACTGGCAAAGTAATGCTCAAAATTCTCCAAGCCAGGCTTTAGCAATACGTGATGGATTTCGAAAAGGCAGAGGGACCAGAGATCAAATTGCCAATATCTGTTGGAACATAGAAAAAGCAAGAAAATTCCAGAAAAACATCTATTTCTGCTTTATTGACTATGCCAAAGCCTTTGACTGTGTGTATCACAACAACTGTGGAAAATTCTTAAGGAGATGCAAATACTAGACCACCTTACCTGCCTCCTGAGAAATCTGTATGCAGGTCAACAAGCAACAGTTAGAACCAGCAACAGTTAGAACACGGAACAATGGTCTGGTTCCAAATTGGGAAAGGAGGTATATTATCAAGGCTGTATATTGTCACCCTGCTTATTTAACTTATATGTAGACTACATCATGTGAAATGCTGGGCTGGATGAAGCGAAGGCTGGAATTAAGATTGCTGGGAGAAATGTCAATAACCTCAGATATGCAGATGACACCACCCTTATGGCAGGAAGTGAAGAGAAACTAAAGAGCCTCTTGATGAAGGTGAAAGAGACTGAAAAAGCTGACTTAAAGCTCAACATTCAAAAAATGAAGATCATAGCATCTGGTCCCATCACTTCATGGCAAATAGATGGGGAAACAACGGAAACAATGACAGACTTTATTTTCTTGGGCTCCAAAATCACTGCAGATGGTGACTGCAGCCATGAAATTAAAGGACGTCTGCTCTTTGGAATAAAAGCTATGACCAACCTAGACAGCATATTAAAAAGCAAAGACATTACTTTCCCGACAAAGGTCCATTTAGTCCAAGCTATGGTTTTTCCAGTAGTCATGTATGGATGTGAGAGGTGGACAATAAAGAAAGCTGAACACCGAAGAAGTGATGCTTCTGAACTGTATTGTTGAAGGTGACTCTTGAGAGTCCCTTGCACTGCAAGGAGATCAAACCAGTCAATCCTAAAGGAAATTAATCCTGAATATTCATTGCAAGGACTGATGCTGAAGCTGAAGGTCCAATACTTTGGCCTCCTGATGTGAAGAACTGAATCTTTGGAAAAGACCCTGAGACTGGGAAAGATTGAGGGCAGGAGGAGAAGGGGACGACAGAGGATGAGATGGTTGGATGGCATCACCAACTTGATGGACTTGAGTTTGAGCAAGTTCTGGGGACTGGTGATGGACAGGGAAGGCTTGCATGCTGCAGTCCACAGGATCACAAAGAGTCAGACACGAATGAGCAACTGAACTGACTGAGGGTCAATTTAAAGAATTTTTAAATTTAAAGGGGACTGAGGTGTGTGTCAGGTGATCAAATTTGGTGCCAAGTGGTTACTGTCCCAGGAAAATGGAAAGCTGGCATATACGAGCCCAAATAAACCCAAGCAAAGAGAATACAAGCAGATAGTTCGGTTCAGGTTCAGTTCAGTCTTCAGTCATACCACTGTATTCAGTGCCCCTGACCCCGCAGTAGGCCACTGTTGACCCACGTCTCTGCCAGCGACTCCTGGACACTCACAGGCAAGTCTGGCTCAGTCTAACATATTAATTCTTTTAAATTGTGTTTAACATGTATGAAGTACTACATCAACAAACACTGAAGTGGTTAGGGCTTAATTTTAAGAAATAGAAAATTATTAGAACACACAACAAAACATTCATTAAACAAAAAATATATCAGTTCTTTCCTCTTACGAATCTGCTTCCAGTTGCAGCTTTGGTGTCATTCTACATTTTGATATATAATGCTGTCATTTTCATTAATTTCTAAATGGTTTGTAGTTGTAGCTTTAATTCTTGCTTTAACTCGAGGGTAATTTAGCTGTTTGCCCACTCATTTTCCTTATTAATATCTAGTACATGAAATGTACATAGAAATCAGGATGGACTAGATTTCTAATTATTGGAATTTCTTGATGTTTTCTTTGAGACAAAAACTATAATAAAATTTTCTAAATATTTCATACATGCTTTTGCCGGCAGCTGGTTTGGCTACTATCCATGGATCTATTGATAAATATGTCTACATATCATATATATGTACATATATACATATCTATCACATTATATATTATATTCTGATACATTATTAAAAATACTATTTCAATCTATTTTTTTCTTACTTTTTTCCTACTGGATTTCTCATAGCCTGAAATAGATAGTGAGTCTTTCACAGAATTGTGTTTGTTATTTCTCATTATATTTCTAATAATTTTTACTTTATATGTTTCAGCTATTATGTTGTTTGAAGTGAAGTCGTTCAGTCGTTTCTGACTCTTTGTGACCCCATGGACTGTAGCCTACCAGGCTTCTCTGTCCATGGGATTCTCCAGGCAAGAATACTGGAGTGGGTTACCATTTCCTTCTCCGGGAGATCTTCCCAACCCAGGGATTAAACCCAGGTCTCCCGCATTGGAGGCAGACGCTTTAACCTCTGAGCCACCAGGGAAGCCCATGTTGTTTGAAGAGATTCATAAATATAGTTTCACTCTAAGTTTATCAACATTAAATAAATAATTTCTCATTAATTTTATGTCTAGCCTCACATCTGACTTTTCCCCCCAGTTTTATTGAGACACAATTGATACATCAGTTCAGCTCAGTTCAGTCACTCAGTCGTGTCCAACTCTTTGCGACCCCATGAACCGCAGCATGCCAGGCCTCCCTGTCCATCACCAACTCCTGGAGTCCACCCAAACCTGTATCCGTTGAATCGGTGATGCCATCCAATCATCTCATGCCCTGCCGTCCCCTTCTCATAGCATTGTATTAATATAAGTTTAAGGCATATTGCATAATGATCTGACTTACATATATTAGAAAATGATTAACAATAAGCTTAGTTAACATCCATTATCTCAAATAGACACCAAAAAAAGTTTTTTCCTGGTGATGGGAACTCTTGGATCTACTCTCTTAAAAGCTTTCAAATATACCATAGTGAAAAGTGAAGTGAAGTCTCTCAGTCGTGTCTGACTCCTTGCGACTCCGTGGACTGTAGCCTACCAGGCTTCTCTGTCCATGGGATTCTCCGGGCAAGAATACTGGAATGGGTTACCCTTTCCTTCTCCAGGGGATCTTCCCCACCCAGGGATTGAACCCAGGTCTCCCACATTGGAGGCAGACGCTTTAACCTCTGAGCCACCAGGGAAGCCCTCAAATATACCATAGACCAGTGTTAATAGTCATCATATTTTACATCATATCCCTAGTATATGTTTATGTTATAACTGAAAGGAGAAGGAGACAACAGAGGATGAGGTGGTTGGATGGCATCACTGACTCAATAGACACGAGTTTGAACAAGCTCTGGGAGTTGGTGATTGACAGGGAAGCCTGGTGTGCTGTAGTCCATGGGGTCACAAAGAGTTGGACATGACTGAGAGACTGAACTGAACTGATCCAATTCACACTGCCCCAACCCCCACATCCGACTTCAAAATTTAATATTGACTACCTGCCTTTTTTGAGCATGTTCCTAAAAAAACTTTTGTAGTTCCTGTTATTATTTTTAACTCTTCTGAATCATTGTATTAGGCATTAGGGGATAGCATAATGGCCACCCCATAAAATAATCACCTACCTGAGAAGAGGGATGGTGCTCCCACCAGGTTTTCCTTTTTGGTGCCTGGCAGTGGTGACTGACAGACCTCCTGTGTTTCTGAGTAGGAGATAAGTAGTTGAGGAGGAACAAAGGGTGGTTCTACATTCAGGCCAAGAATTTTAATCTATTTCTAGTGGGAAAGTGGTTTTTAAAGTTTCTCAGTCCAGTTCTTTTGGCCTTTAAATTGCAGAAGTTCCTAATTCTGATAATAGTTTGCCTATTGGCCTTAGATTTTACTGTATTGGTAAGAATTTGGCTTTGCTGGTTACACAGATAGTTGAGTAAGGAGCTGGGAGAGGTGGCTTAAGGGACTTCTAATCAGACGCCATTTAAAACCACTATTCTGTTCAGTCCATTTTCAGCACTAAAACACAGAAGTATCTGCAACCTGCCAACTGAGGAACACTCAGTGCTATTAGATGATGGCTTAGTAGAAAGCAAGGTCTCTTCCATCAAGAGTGATCAGAGCAGATGTATGAACGAGAATGAATTGAGTTTGGTCTTAAAGATAAAAGATAAATTTTGAGTAGACAGTTATTTCAGAGACAGAGTCTGGCAGGAAAACAAAAGTGTGGGAGCAGGAAATGATAAGGCATCTTTGAGAAATCATATATCAGCAGTCTGAGCTAGAGTTCTGTTGTGTAAGATGTATTTTGGAACTGGGGGGCAGGGTCATGTAGGAGAGCTGAAACAGAAGCAAGAGTCATAGAAACAAGAGTATAAAAAGACTGCCCGAATCCAGAAAAGAGAGAATTCAGAGCATCGAGTTATATCAGCTTCTGTTTTGGCTTCTCGCGGCATACTCTGCCTAAACCTGGAGGATTAAAAGTCTTTGGGATCCTTGTTTTAGGTGCTTTTGATCTAATGTGTAAAATTTGTATACTACGGCTGATTCATGTTGATGTATGGCAGAAACCAACACAATATTGTAAACCAGTCATCCTTCTATTAAAAATAAATAAATTAAAAAAATTTTTGTAAGGATTCTGTGATAAACTGAGAGCCAAGAAAGCATTTTCATACAAACTGACTTGGTCAGGAAGAATGACTTTTGTTTGGCAAGGGAAGGAAGAAAGGAAACAAATACTATTTATTAAACATCTACTACTTGCCAAGCACTGTTCTAAGCACTTTCACATATGATATCTCAACTTTCAGAGCAGCTCTCTGAGGTCTTATTTTCCCTCATTTCATAGGTGAAGAAATAACTAATAGGAACACGATAGCAGACTAAAGATTCAACCCATGTTAGAACATAGAATCCAAGCTCTTTCTGCTTTGCCACACAAAAGCAAGGTAAGGTGGGCACTTTATGCTAGTCTGTGCAGTGCCCGATGTAGAGTTGGGGTCGGTTGTTGGTAGTAAAGTTAGGATTGCTGCTGCTAAGTCGCTTTAGTGGTGTTCGACTCTTTGTGACATTATGGACTGTAGCCAGCCAGACTCCTCTGTCCATGGGATTCTCCAGGCAAAAATACTGGAGTGGGTTGCCTTGCCCTCCTCCAGGGGATTTTCTTGACCCGGGGATCAAACCCACATCTCCTATGGCTCTTGCATTGCTGGTGGATTCTTTACTACTGAACCACTGGGGGAAGCCCAAAGATAGGATTATTGATGTATATTGTGGAAACAGTATAATTTTCAAGTCACAAATTCAATCTTTACAGTCATGCTTGTCTGGGCTCAAATCCTGCTTCTCCCATGAGCTTCTGCTGGACTTTGGTCTGGCTAGACTTTGTACATCTCAATTTCCTTCTCTTTTGTGAAATAAACAATTCAGTGTACCAACTTCAGAGGATTATTATAAGGGTTAATCAGATAGCTTAAGTAAACTGCTTATAAAAAGAGATGCTTGGCCAGTGTTTAATTTGGGTCTTAATGAATAAAGTTCTATATAACTCTCACCTTCTAATACTTCTCTAAGGGATTCATTTTAAGAGGTCACCACAAAAACTCAAAAATTGTTTTACTGGGGTTAACTTTAACATTTTGAAACCAATAGATAGAATCTATACTTAGTCATTATAGCAAAATACATCTTTCTTGATAACCTGTTTCTTTTTTTCATTTTATTATGGTAAATCTGTTTCCCCTGAACCCTAAGCAGTTCCAGAACATTTTACCTCAATATCTCAGACATGTCTCAAAGTTTAATTATGGAGTCAAACTGGCACAGGCTGTTGACCTTATAGACAACACTTTTCATAAAACACAGGCCTTATCATGAGGGGTCTTGTACCCTGGCCATAAAATACTGCCAGAGGATGTCACGAGCTTGGAAAAATCTCTACTTTGGTTAATTCTTATTTTTGAGGAATAAACAATATTTAGGTCAACTGAAATATAGAGGAATTAAGAAATAAAATCAATAGAATCAACTTAAAAATGTGTACACTTCTTAGTCATGTCTTGGGTTGGAGAGAAGAGATTAAATATGCATACATATCTATTTTAATTTTTCTATTGTAAAAGTAACACATGTTCATTGTAGAAAATTTAAAATTTAGGGGTTTTAAAAAAAGAAACTAAAATGACTCAGTCACATAAATGTCACTAATATTTAAACTGATGTTTCAATTTTGCAATTTTATAGGCAGTATGGGCAGTGACATTGTTTTAATTTTTATTTCTTTGGTTAGAGATGAGGATAAACACATTTTCATATGACTATTGTTCATTTATTGGTCCTTACCTTGGACAACTGTCTGTTCATGCTCTTCTTAAATCTATAATCTGGCATTAATGTACTCACAGATTTCGATGATATAAGATATTAATTATTTCTCAGACATATCTGTTGCATATACACAGCTTATTGTTACCATAAACTACAAAGGATTTTTTAAAAGTACGTTTACATCTAGTCCAACATTAAATTTTATAAATTAAATATTAAAACAAGTTAAAGAGGAAAAGATGCTACCCTTTGCTTTTGTATTTTCTTGCACTGATTTAAAATCCATAGAAATTCTTCTCCTGGGAGTTTGGATTGTTTTTTAAAAAGTTAACCATTTAATCTATTTGTAATTGATTTTGAAGTGTGGTAAAGGTGAGAATAACCTATGATTTTCCCCCCTCAAATAGGTTACCAATGTTTTTAACAAAATTTACTAAACAATCTGGAGAAAGGATGTGTTTTATAAATATGCAAATATTAGGTTTTTACCCAGCTGTGTGCTGAGTCCCTAAGTCATGTCCAACTGTTTTGCAACTCCATGGTCAGTAGCCTGCCAGGCTCCTCTGTCCATGGGATTTCCCAGGCGAGAGAACTAGAGTGGGTTGTCATCTTCTCCTCCACAGGATCTTTCTGACCCAAGGACTGAACCCGCATCTCTTGTATCTCCTACATTGACAAGTGGATTCCTTACCACTGAGCCGCCTGGGAAGCCTTTTAACTAGCTATCCCTGACTAATGATCTGGAGGAGAGAGAAAATACCACTTTACTGAATTAGAGAATGTACATCTGTTCCACAGGATCCATAAGCCAAATGGTAAGACATGAGGCCAGAATCAGAAAGACATTTCAAAAAGAAGACAAAACAGATATAAGAAATTAAAAGAAAATTTAAATTAAGGGACAGGAAAAAAGTCTAAAGGATTTAGAGAAAAAAAAATCAACAGAATCAACAGAAATAACTGAAGGAAATCTGGTCCTTTAATAAAAACTGATGCGGAAAACTAAGAACACAAAGTCTTATTAAAAACTTTGTCTCTTTTTTTGTAACATAACTCTGGACAAACTGTTTAGACCTTTTCTATGTCTCATGATTGCTCTTGGACAAAAGGGAACATAATAAAAAGCTTTATCAAGCTCCCACTGTAGCACCAATTTTTATTTATGCCAAAAAATAAATAAGAGGGAGGAAATTCAAAAGATACCAATGCAAACAATTGAAGGAAAAAGCAAATTCTTAAGGAAAGGTAAAAGGAATGCAATAAACAGCATGTTAATTACAATTAAGTAAAAAGGAAAACTTGTATAAATATTATGGACCAGAGCTACACATTCATTTCAACAAGAGAATATAAACAACTCTGTTGAGATTTTTCAATTTTTGCCTTGCTGCTCCTAATGACCAAGAGGTGAAAAGAAAATACAAGCTAAAAATACAAGAAGTTGAGTGTTGGACTAACTCAGAAACTAGGCATTTATTTTCCTGGTAGTTGGGGCAATATGATGGATTTTAGAAGCTGGATTTAGGCAGAAAAGCTAGTTTCCAGTGTTGTGACCATGACTCTACCCCTCACATATGGCTGCTCTAAAAAGAGTATTGCGACCACCAAGAACACTAAACTTCAAGCACGGCCCCTCATTTCATACCCAGTAAAGAATGGAAACGGGAGGAAGAGAACAAAAAGAGACAGTGATCCTTTTGCCTGGAGCCCAGGAAGATGTACTTCTGAAACTACTAGATTACGAAATTATGTTTCAGTGGGAAATGGTGGAGCCCAGGAAGATGTACTTCTGAAACTACTAGATTACGAAATTATGTTTCAGTGGGAAATGGTGGCAGCTGCTTATCTCAAAGTACTTGAAATGGGAACGGAAAAATATGCATCAAAAGATTATAAGAACTTAGTACAGAATGAAGGTAAATACCTCTTTGAGAGCTTTCTCAATCTTATTTTTTTTCTTGGTCCTGTCAAAAATAAGCAAGATTTTTTTCAGAGCTATCTTTATCAGTATATACACCTAATTCAACTTGGTGAGAAGCAAGAAGTTGAACACTGAAGTCTTCTCCAAATCTGAAATGTTTCGAGTCTGAGACCTTCAGGCCAATCTGTTCGTCATGTGTTATAATCACAGTGATCACAAATCTAATAAACTGTGCTTGATTGTAAAGGTGATCTTAAGATCCATGACCACCAACTTGATTTTTCTTAGTTCATTTTGCTCATCAAATTTGTCCACATATTTAGTTTTCAAGAAGATTTCTAATAAAGATGAAAAAAAAAGTTTTAACTCATTTGAATAACAAAGGAAAAACATGGAAATAAAGAAATAGAATTCCTTTAGATTGACTGGCCTCCACAGTTCTCTGAAACTCCAGATTCTATGATTTTTAAGTTCCACGGGTTATGATATTAAATGAATAGTTTGCTGTTTCCCTCCATCTCTTTACCTTCAAAACCCCCATCCTGGATTGTGAAGGCAATTAAAAACAAAAGAGGATATGGAATGCTAATTTAAAGTGAAAGTGAAGTCACTTAGTCGTGTCTGACTCTTTGCGGCCCCATAGACTGTAACCCACCACGCTTCTCTGTCCATGGGATTCTCCAGGCAAGAATACTGGAGTGGGTTGCCATTTCCTTCTCCAGGGGATCTTCCTGACCCAATTTAAACTGTGAATTAAATTCAAAGCTCTTGGAAAATTAAATGGTGACTTAAATACAGTATTACTAATATCTACAAGCTGAAATGAATGACTAGGTATTGTGACCATTTATAATAAAATTCCCCACAGGAAAGACATATGTTAAGTATGAAAGACACCAGACCGAAGAAGATGACAAATCACTTTTGCTCTGAAGTAAAAAGAAAAATCTTATAATGTAGAGAGTATTTTTTGGTGTGAGAAATGATTGATTTCCCTGCTTGAAAGCACCTATTTCACTAGGTAGAACATTCTTGTTCTTTTTGAGGGATTAAATAAATATTTTTAATTCATACAATGATATCTGACCTTTTACATATGTACAGCATGAGGCAAAGTTTGCTACACCCTTTTTTATTATTATAAAAAGTAAAAATCAAAACAATCAGTAAAAAAAAATAAATTGAACTCGTTACATTGTTCTTTGAGCACTGACCTTGGAATCTGAGTTTCAATCTGTGCTCTGCACTTCACTTAAGCTTTTTCAGCCTCAGACTCCTTCATTTGCAAATGGGGATAATAATAAAACACATGGGATTGGTTCACAAGATAAACGGTAAAGAAGCAAAAATATACAAACCTTTCTAGCCTACTAACTGGCACATAATATATGAATGACTATAATACTTAAAAATGGTAACATGGGAATTCTTATTGCACTCCATGCCATGACTGCCTGGGAGCTAAACAGCATACACTGATTAACGTTTGAAGAAGGTAAGCTCAGGAAGCTGGTTAGTGATGGAAAGTCAGTAGCAGCATTACATATGCAAAGTCAGTGGTCACCTAAGTTGGGACCATTTTTCATTCTGCAAGCCCTTAAAATTCTTACCTCCTATCCTTAAAATTAAAATTAATAACTTTTTTCAGATTCAAAAATAATGCATAATCACTATAAAAATTAAAAATATAAATAACAAAAAGGAAACTATCCTATAATACCAACACTAAGAGTAATTGTTAATAACATTTTAAGTATCCGTCCTTTAAGTTTTATACATGTAAAATGCATGAAAAAGTCTAGATTTTTTTGTCTACATATTCATTATGACTTGCTTTTTATTTAACTAAACATATTTTGAATGTCTTGTGTTTTCAAATTTTCTTGAACACTAATTGCAAAGACTCCATAGTACTCCACTGGATGGATGTATAATAATTTACTTAACCAATTCCAGAGGCTTCCCTGGTGGCTCAGACGGTAAAGCATCTGCCTGCAATGTGGGAGTCCAGGGTTCAATCCCTGGGTCAGGAAGATTCCCCTGAAGAAGGAAATGGCAACCCACTTCAGTACTCTTGCCTGAAAAATCCCATGGAAGGAGGAGCCTGGTAGGCTACAGTCCATGGGGTTGCAAAGAGTCAGGCACGACTGAGTGACTTCTCTCTCTCTAACCAATACCTTGTTTTTGGACAAGAAGTTGTTTTCAGTTTTTCACCATTATAGACTGGACTGCAAATGAACATCTTTAAATCTAATGTTTGTGTATTTCCATGGGCTTCCTTGGTGGCTCAGCTGGTAAAGAATCCACTTGCAAGGTTGGAGACCTGGGTTCGATCCCTGGGTTGGGAAGACCCCCTGGAGAAGGGAATGGCTACCCACTCCAGTATTTTGGCCTAGAGAATCCCATAGACTATACAGTCCATGGGGTCACAAACAGTTGGACATGACTGAGCAACTTTCACTTCACTTCACTTCATGATTATATTTTAGGTCAAGAAGCCTTAAAAACTAACTCAAAATCTCTGAGGTTGGATAAATAGGAACACTGGATAGAAGGAACATGGAAGAAGCGTGAAGACTGACTCACACTCACTGACATTGAATTAGCTCAGACCCTCTTCATAGCTTGCTCTGATCTGTGTAGTAGATTCCTAGCAAACTTTCTTAACTAAAATCTCCTAGTCCAATATATTTTCTTCCAGATTTCATCAAAATGATATTTGACACCCTGAAAATATGATAATAAAACCCACACATAGCTGCCCTTGGACATAAAATGCTTTCTCATTTATTCCCTGTGCGTTTCCCCAGTCTCGTCTCCTCTCGCATCCTTATCTAGATCTGTGGTCCAGGCAGGTCAATCAACCTACAACTCTGCTTTCTATGCCTGAAATGGGTTTGCTCCACCTCTTTCAGATCCAATTGCCCAAATGCTATGGTCTGTTTCCTTGGAATCCTCTTAACAAATTTTTTCCCCAAAATGTCTCTAGTCATATTATATTCACTGGAAAGGATTTCCCCTGAAGTGTGAATTCCTTGAGGGCAAAGAATTTGACTTTACTCTTACCTCTGTATCTAGTCTTAAACACATGAAAAGCAACATGTTTGTCATATGCCTGTGTAAATATTGCAAGTGAATTGGTGAGGATAATGCTATGTGTGGTTACTGTGCACCCCTGGCTTTTCCAACTCCCTGAAAACAAAGGAGGGGGGGAATCATGTTAGACAGAAGTTGGAAAATTTAGAATGGAGAAGCCAAGCTTATCTAGGTACAGTAAATATTACAGTAGATATTTAGTTTGAGTCTTAATGAATATCAATGAAGTCTGAGCATTAATATCCTAATGTGCTATGGTGATTTTGTTGGTAGAAAAGAAAAAAAAAGTAGTGCTTTGTCTTGTATCCAAGTATGATTAATTTTTTTTACTCTTTTTTTTGGCATTTGTTATTGTTTTGACTGTCACTCATGGTGAGGAGGCTGTTTCCCTTTTAACAAAAGAACAAAATGATGGTAGCTCTAATTTTAGTTCCCAAGTTTAGTTTTTCCAAGCTCATATATTAAGAAAAAGATGATGCTGAGGAAACATTAATAAGCCTCAATGAATAAACCATCCCTTTTGAAGTGAAATATCTTTCTTTGAATTTTAGCAGATTTATGTACAAAAACATACACACACAACACACTCACACAATGATGGTTTCTAAGTAACATAGTACAATTGATAACTCTGTGTCACTTTAAAGCAACCAGTTACCAAAGAACTCTTTCAGTAAGGAACATTACAACTGAATTAAATAGATTCACTTACTTTCAAGATCTCAAATGACCCACATGATTCCAGTGATCTATACAGCCCAGCTGAAATGCCAATCATCAAAAAATATACAACTTCTCAGTATCTTCAGCTTTTTTTTAAAAAAACATCTGGTGGTTCAACCTAAGTTTTAAAAACCAAACTCTACAATCCTGGTGGAAATTAGCTGCTTTCTAGTTGAAGACTACTTTTTAAGTTCTAAGTAGTGATGAAGGCATAATTGTATACCTCAGTGGTACACTATGAAATAAAACTATAAACCAACATATCTGACACTGCTAAGTCTGTGTGTAAGAGAATCTAACTGCAAAAATGTAGTAAGACTGTATTTTCACTTCTGACTGCAGCTAGAGTGAATGCTTTTTTTCTAATTAAAAAATTAATTAATTTATTTTACTTTTGGCTGTTCTGGGTCTTTGTTGCTGCATGGGCTTTCCTCGAGTTGCGAGAGTGAGGGCTACCCTCTAGTTGCAGCATACTGGCTTCTCGTTGTGCTGGCTTCTCTTGTTGTGGAGCATGGGCTCTAGGGTACTTGTGCTTCAGTAGTTGTGGCACACGGGCTCAGTAGTTGTGGCACACGGGCTCAGTAGTTGTGGCACACGGGCTCAGTAGTTGTGGCACACGGGCTTAGTTGCACAGTGGCATGTGGGCTCTTCCTGGACCAGGGATCAAACCCACATCTCCTGCATTGCCAGGTGAATTCCTTACCACTGAGCCACCATGGAAGTCCCCTAGAGTGAATGTTGATAGTACATCTCAGGAAAGAAACTTACATAGAATATTCAAATATTTTGCTGTCTGTTATGGAATAGTATCATGCATAGGAAGTTTTAGGGGCAGAAAATATTTATTTAAGAACACATTACTTTATGCCAAACCCTTGAAATTCTTTTTAATCACTGGAGGAGAACATTTGTAAAATTGAAATTTCACAAAGAAAAGCTTCACATTTAATGGAAGGAATTAGATATATTGAAAAAGTAATTAAATTTAAAGCCTATCTGAAAGCTTCCAGAAGTCCTTCTCAGTTATTTGATGTAAGAAGCAGATGTTTTAAACCATTCACTGGAACCCGTCATGGTCTCTTTTTACCTAAAGTGAACTCAGTCAAAATTATGAAAATCTACTGCCTCCAGAGCTTCCCCAAATGTTTATCCAGGAACAGTAATTTATTTAAATATATATTCCTGTGTTTGTTCAGTGTTCATTTAAAAGTGCACCACCCAGCAATGCAGTCATGGGCTTTGGTCAGTTCAAATGTTCTAGGAATAAACCAGGATGACGGTGGCCATCTAAAATCACTGGCCTTTCACCTTGGAATTTCGGAGTAGGGAGTTGTTTCCTCTTGGCCAGAGAAGAGTAAATGACTTTGCAGGGTTACTCTGGGGCCATGGACTGTATCTAAAGTGTCACCATTTCTCAGGTGGAAGGAACACCTCGATTACCTGGAAGCATTGTGTTAGTGAGAAATGAAGAGGAGTCGCACTTGATCATGATGATCTCATCCTTGCCAATGTAAATACACAGTTATGGTATCAGTCATGCCTAGTATAAGGATAGATGTTTAAATATAAATTACTGAACTGGGATTTCCCTGGTAATCCAGTGGTTAAGACTTTGCCTTCCAATGCGGGGGATAGAGGTTCTATCCCTGGTCGGAGAGCTAAGATCTTGCAGGCCTCATGGCCAAAAACCAGAACATAAACAAGCATTGTAACAAATTCAATAAAGACTTTAAAAATGGTCCACATCAAAAAAAAAGATCTTAAAAAAACCTCCAAAAATAAAATTAATTATTGAACAATGTTGCTAACAATAAAAAACTATACAAAAAAGACTTTAATGACCAGATAACCATGATGGTGTGATCACCCACCTAAAGCCAGACATCTTGAGTGTGAAGTCAAGTGGGCCTTTGTTCACCAATATGAACAAAGCCAGTGGAGGTGATGGAATTCCAGCTGAGCTATTTAAAATCCTAAAAGAGGATGCTGAAAAAGTGCTGCACTCAATATGCCAGCAAATTTGGAAAACTCAGCAGTGGCCACAGGACTGGGAAAGGTCAGTTTTCATTTCAATCCCAAAGAAGGGCAATGCCAAAGAATGTGTAAACTACCACACAATTTGCACTCATTTCACACGCTAGCAAAGTAATGCTCAAAATTCTCCAAGCTAAGCTTCAACAGTATGTGAACTGAGATGTTCAAACTGGATTTAGAGAAGGAAGAGGACCCAGAGATCAAATTGCCAACATCTGTTGGATCATAGAAAAAGCAAGAGAATTCCCAAAACATCTGCTTTACTGACTACACCAAAGCCTTTGACTGGGTGGATCACAACAAACTGCGGAAAATTCTTAAAGAGATGGAAATACCAGACCACCCTACCTGCCTCCTGAGAAATCTGTATGCAGGTCAAGAATAAACAGTTAGAACCGGACATGGAACAATGGACTGGTTCCAAATTGGGAAAGGAGTTTGTCAAGGCTGTATATTGTGACCTTGCTTATTGAACTTATATGTAGACTACATCATGTAAAATGCTGGACTGGATGACGCACAAGCTGGAATTAAGATTGCTGGGAGAAATACCAATAACCTCAGAGATGCAGATGACACCACCCTTATGGCAGAAGGCAAAGAGGAACTGAAAAGCCTCTTAATGAAAGTGAAAGAAGACAGTGGAAAAGCTGACTTAAAACTCAACATTCAAAACATGAAGATCATGGCATCTGGTCCCATCACTTCATGGCAAATAGATGGGGAAACAATGGAAACAGGGACAGACTTTATTTGGGGGGGGGGCTCCAAAATCACTGCAGATTGTGACTGCAGCCATGAAATTAAAAGATGCTGGCTCCTTGGAAGAAAACCTATGACAAACCTGGAGCATATTTAAAAGCAGAGACATTACTTCGCTGACAAAGGCCTGTCTAGTCAAAGCTGTGGTTTTACCAGTGGTCATGTACGGATGTGAGAGTTGGACTGTGAAGAAAGCTGAGCGCTGAAGAATTGATGCTTTTGAACTGTGGTGTTGGAGAAGACTCTTGAGAGTCCCTTGGACTGCAAGGAGATCAACCAGTCAATCTTAAAGGAAATCAGTCCTGAATATTCATTGAAAGGACTGATGCTGAAGCTGAAGCTCCAATACTTTGGCCACCTGATGTGAAGAACTGACTCACTAGAAAAGACCCTGATGCTGGGAAAGATTGAAGGCAGGAAGAGAAGGGGATAACAGAGGATGAGATGGTTGGATGGCATCACCAACTCAATGGACATGAGTATGAGCAGGCTCCAGGACTTGGTGAAGGCCAGGGAAGCCTGGTGTGCTACAGACCACGGGATTGCAAAGAGTCAAACACGACTGAGCGACTGAAAAACAGTGATTGAACCATGTTGCTAAAACTTAAAATAAGCCTTTCCCCTTCAAGTAACTGGGATCTGTTGATCTGATGCCACTCATAATAATTCATTTTTATTTCTGGGCCTTCTCTTATCTACTGTCAGATGGAGTAAGTGCAAAAGCCTAAAAACAGAATAGCCATTCACCCAAGAAGAGATATCATGCATATCAGACGAAGTAAAGAGTTCTTTGGATACTGTGCTTTATTATCTTCATGATGTTCAAGGAGCAGATGGACTGGTAAAAAATAAATATTTCTGGAATGCAAAATGCCATACACATTTTTAAGAGTGAACTGAAATTTGTCATGTAAAGGATACTTTTATACTTGTGGTAGGAAATACATCCCTTTCCTTTTCCATAAATAAAAATGTTCTAAATTAGCACATTTCAACCAATTCAAATAAAGTGAAAAAATGTCAGAAGCACCATCCAACTAATTTTCTAGAAATAACCAACACTTTGATATAAAATTAAAGTTATATATTTTCTCCTTTTTTATTGAGGTATACTTTTCAAACTTCAAGTATGAAAGTTAACTTGTTTAGAGTACAGTTCAGTAGTTTTTAGTATAGTTTGTGTGTTGTGTAAATAGCACAAAAATCAATTTTTCAGCTGTCCCTTGAACAACACAGGAGAATCCGTGTATTTATTGAAAATAAAATCCATGTGTAAGTGGACCTGTGCAATTGAAATCTGTGTTGTTCAGTGGTCAAGTGTATAATGTTTTCCTCAGCCACAAAAGGACCTCTATGCACTTAGCATTTACTCCCCATTCTTCCTTTTCCGAAGTCCCTGGAAACCACTAATCTACTTTCTGTGTCTATGAAATTTGCCTATTTTGGATATTTCTTATAAATGGAATCATACAACATATGGACTTTTGTATCTGACTGTTTTCACTTAGCAAAATGTTTCAAGGTTCATCCATACTGTATTGATAGTAACTATCAGTACTTCGTGACTTTTTATGGCACAGTATATTCTATTATATGGCTACATGGTATTTATTTATTTATCAGTTTATGGACATTTGGATAGTTTCCACTTCTGGCTATTTTGGATAATTCTGCTAGGCACATTCAAAATTTTTTTGGTGTGTGGCCATATGCTTTCATTTCTCCTGGGTATACACGTAGGAGTGGCATTTCTTGGTCATATGGTAAGTCTAGGTTTAACTTTCTGAGAAACTGTCAACTGTTTTTCCAAAGTGGCTGCATCATTTTACATTTGCACCAGCAATATATGAGAGTTCTAATTTGCCCACTTTCCAATACTTGTTACTGTCTATGGTTTTGATTAAAGCCATCCTAGCGGGTATGTTAGCAACAGTTAGAACTGGACATGGAACAACAGACTGGTTCCAAATATGAAAAGGAGTATGTCAAGGCTATATATTGTCACCCTGCTTATTTAACTTATATGCAGAGTACATCATAAGAAATGCTAGGCTAGATGAAGCACAAGCTGGAGTCAAGATTGCTGGGAGAAATATCAATAACCTCAGATATGCAGATGACACCACTCTTATGGCACAAAGTGCAGAACTAAAGAGCGACTTGATGAAAGTGAAAGAGGAGAGTGAAAAAGTTGGCTTAAAACTCAACATTCAGAAAACAAAGATCATGGCATCTGGTTCCATCACTTCATGGGAAATAGATGGGGAAACAGTGGAAACAGTGTCAGACTTTATTTTGGGGGGCTCCAAAATCACTGCAGATGGTGATTGCAGCCATGAAATTAAAAGATGCTTACTCCTTGGAAGGAAAGTTATGACTAACCTAGACAGCATATTAAAAAGCAGAGACATTACTTTGCCAACAAAGGTCTGTCTAGTCAAGGCTACGGTTTTTCCAGTGGTCATGTATGAATGTGAGAGTTGGACTATAAAGAAAGCTGAACGCCAAAAGAATTGATGCTTTTGAACTGTGGTGTTGGAGAAGACTCTTGAGAGTCCCTTGGACTACAAGGAGATCCAACCGGTCCATCCTAAAGGAGATCAGTCCTGGGTGTTCATTGGAAGGACTGATGTTGAAGTTGAAACTCCAATACTTTGGACACTTGATGCGAAGAGCTGACTCATTTGAAAAGACCCTGATGCTGGGAAAGATTGAGGGCGGGAGGGGAAGGGGACAACAGAGGATCAGATGACTGTATGGCATCACCAACTCAATGGACATGAGTTTGGGTAGACTCTGCAAGTTGGTGATGGACAGGGAGGCCTGGCATGCTGTGGTTCATGGGGTCACAAAGAGTCAGACGTGACTAAGAAATTGAACTGAACTGAAGTAGGTATGTAGTGGTCTCTCATTTGGTTTTAACTGCATTTCCTTAAAGATTAATGATACTGAGTATCTACTTATGTGCTTATTGGTGATTTACATATCTTCTAGGGAGAAATGTCTATTCAAGTCCTTTGCCCATTTTTAAATTGGATTTTTTTTTAGTTTTGGGTTGAAAAGTTGTTTATGTATTTTAGATATGAGCCCCTTATCAGATATATGATTTGCAAATATTTTCTTCTATTTTTTGAATTGTTTTTTCACTTGTATGACAGTATCTGTGCTGATTAATTTCATGTGTCAGCTCGACTGTGCCAGGGAATGTCTAGATACTTGGTCAATCACCATTCTAAGTGTTCTAGGGTAAGACTAACATTTAAATCAGTTGTCTGAGTAAAGCAAATAGCCATCCATAATGTAAAGTGAAAGTGAAAGTGAAGTCGCTCAGTCACGTCCGACTCTTTGCGACCCCACAGACTGTAGCCTACCAGGCTCCTCTATCCATGGGATTTTCCAGGCAATAGTACTGGAATGGATTGCCATTTCCTTCTCCAGGGGATCTTCCCAAACCAGGGCTCGAACCTGGGTATCCCACATTGTAGACAGATGCTTTACTGTCTGAGCAACCAGGGAAGTCCATAATGTAAGTGGGCCTTATCTAATCAACTGAAGGCATGAATAAAACAAACAGGTTATCTTCCCCGGTTAATAGAGGATTCTTCTTGTCTGACAGCCCTTGCACTAGAACATCAATGTTTTCCTGCCTGCGAACTTGAACTGAAACCCTGACACTTCCTGGGTTGCAAATCTGCCAGCCTACATACTGGAACTACATCAGCTCTCTGGGTCTGCAGTGTGCCAGCTCACCCCACAGGTCTAGGGACTTGCCAGCTCTATAATCACATGAGCCAATTCTTTACAGTAAATCTCTTTATATAAATACATGTGTATGTATGCATGCCTGGGTGCTAAGTCGCTTCAGTCATGTCTGACTCTTTGAGACCCCAGGCACCTCTGTCCATGGGATTCTCCAGGCAAGAGTACTAGAGTGGGTTGCCCTCCTCCAGGGGATCTGGTTACCTTGGGATCTGCCCAACCCACGGATCAAACTGTCATCTCTTATGTCTTCTGCATTGTCAAGTGAGTTCTTTACCACTAGCGCCACTTGGGAAGCCCACCTGTATATGTACTCACACACACACACACACACACACACACACACACACACACACATCCTATTGGTTCTGTTTCTCTGGAGAACCCTGACTTATAACGTCTCCTTTGAAACACAAACACTTTTATTTTGATGAAGTTCAAGCTACATATTTTTTTCCTTTGGTGGGTGTGTTTTTGGAGTCATAACTGAGAAATCACTGCTTAATCCAAGGTAACAAAGACTTACACCTATATTTTCTTCTAGGAGCTTTACAGTTTTAGTTCTTACATTCAGATATTTGAGATGCAGTAAAGCAAAAGAATATATACTTTGGCACCATTTTATAGATAGAGTTTATGCAAAATTATATTACACATTGTTTACATATTTACATATTATCTATAATATACACCATACATTATGCTTTATATGAGGTATATATATATTAAGTAAAAGCATTAGAATCACTACAGGAATGATTAAACACCAAGTCTAGAATACTGATTGTCTTTGAGGGATACAGAGAGGAATTAGATAAGTTAAAAGCAACCAGCATTCCTAGATATTTATAATACAATGATTTATTAACTAAGTTTGATGTTCATAGGTGTTCATATTGTAGTATTGTATACATCTGTAAATGAAATATATCCTAATAAAGAAGCCAGTGTAATATCAAGAATCACATGAGGGATGTTAACTTATAACTGTGTCTACTTGGCATGGGGCTTCCCAAGTGGCAGTAGTGATAAAGAATCCACTTGCCAATGCTGGAGACATAAGAGACATGGGTTTGATCCCTGAGTCGGGAAGATCCCCTGGAGGAGGAAATGGCAACCCATTCCAGTATTTTTGCAGAAGAAGCCCAGGGACAAAGGAGCCTGGCTGGCTACAGTTCATAGGTCTCAAATAGTTGGACACGACTGAGCGTCTGAGCCACAAGCACTACGCGGTATAGACTGAAATTTATTTTGTCATTGCTCGCTTTTTCTTAGGTAGACACTCAAAGCTATTTTCTGGGTCTTAAAGGCTGTGTCTACTTACATTATTTTTAATGTGGTTACTGTTTACTCACACTCATTTTATGTTGAATTAGATTCCTGCCGGGAGAATCCCCATGGACAGGAGTCTGTCAGGCTGCAGTCCATGGGGTTCCACAGAATCAAACACGACTGAAATAGCTTAGCATGCACAGACTATCTGTGCTTTACATATCTATTAATTCAAAGAAAGCAATAACTTATTTGTTTTAATTTTTAAAATATTGATAAAATTAATGTGTACTTACAGTAAAGTTTTCAAATAAGAAAAGAGAAAAAAAGTCCCTTGCTCCTTGGTTCTTCCCATCTCCTAATTTTTGGATCTACTTTTCAGAGCTCTCCCTTATTTAGGTTCTTATACACGATTTCTGAAATTACCAATGCATTTACAAAGATAAACACATGTATGGTTTTTAATATAAATTGAATCATAAAATTCCATATAGCTTTTCAATTTTTCTTCCATTTTCCATTATATATTAGAAAGCTTATCCAACTAGAGTAACAATGTGGATTTCACAAATAATAAATTTATAATGGTATAGATTTATTGATGAACATCTAATGATAGATATCTCAAATTCTTTTTGCTATTAATAACAATATTAAAATGGACAATCTTGAACTATATGTTTATTTGTGCAAATGTGTTTGTAGGAACAATTATGAGAGGTATAGCTAATATGTGTCTACTATAGATCAAGTATGGCAAAAGACTCGAATGACTTTAAATACCAACTAACTCTGTCATCTGAGCATGCTAAATGGTCCTACATCAGTGACACTTTATTCTGAAAATGGTCATTTCTAATGGTTAGAGAGGACTTAAGAAACATATGAATGAGTCTGCTCATTAAAAGATGTTTAACAAGGGATAACAAGGTATAAAGTCACCAGATTTAGCAAATAAGAAAACACAGGATGCCCATTAGATTTGAAAAATAGCTCTAACTGTCAAATTTTTGTAGTTTAATGAAAAAAAAAATGGATACTGACATTTAGGGTGTCCTGACAAAGTTACTACAAGATCCCAGAACAAAAACTTTACAATATAGGACATATCTTACATATATAGAAGGCCTGCCTACACCACCAGGGCAGAACATAATTGACCCAATTTCTGTTCCTTGTATGCATCCATTGATCCCTTCCGTGCACGTCAGATCTATAGATGTGGGAAGGGAAATAAGAATTAAGTACTGGGAGATTTTTAAGACTGGCTAGAAACAAAATGTTTTTTGTACTTATCATAATGTTTTTCATTGATTTTAAAGGGAAAAAAAGTAGAATTTGCTTTTGCTGGTATTCTAAACAATTATAAAATGTAATAATGGTAATATAAAGTTTGTAACCTAATAATATAAAACTTGATTTACCTGTAATAATGCTTCTTGATTTCTGATATCAATAGGGATCCATGCTAAGAAATGAAAAATAAAATCTTCTTTTTAAAAATCCCACACAGCTATAAGTACTTGAAATGTCCCACAAATTATTTGACTCAGAATAGAATGAGTTCTAGAAAATCTGTTATTTTGACTCGAATTTATATTATTTGTAGTATTTGGAATTCTTGTCTGTTGGACATTTAGAACTATAAAGTACTATAAGCCTTAACACTGCTAAGAAAGAGTTATATAAAAAAGACAAATAGTCCACTGCTTTATATACAAACATACACCCTTTTTGTATCTTACCATTTTGGGTTGAATATTTGGTAGAATATTTTGAAAAGATGGATGGCACATTAATTCTTTGTTCTTCATGAAAAGAAAATTTATTCACTCTAAAAATAGTCTTCAGCAATTTAAATATTTGAGTTCGAATTTCAGTATGATAGATGAAGTGAAATATTTATGAAATATAAGAAATGCAATTATAATGGGGAAGTAAAAGAATATATAATTTTGTAGATTAAAACATTTATAAGCAGTTTGCATTTGTTTGATATATTGTTTAAAAATGTGAAGTCCTTTGAACTTTTTTTTTAACTGTAATTTGTCTGAATTATCAATGTATGCATTTTCCATCAATAATTCTCCATGTCAAATGAGGACAGAAAACCAGTCATGAGATAAAAATGAGGGACTTAAGACAATCTGTTCCTGGAGTTCAGGTCCACACCTAACAAATTCCAAAAGTTCTTCAGACCTCAGCAAGTCAAAATACACTACGGAAATCATTTGTGACAAGAACTCTTGGGCTAAGCTTTAAGTAATCAGTATCTGCTTAGGACAGGAATCACCCAGTATCCTGTGGAGGAAAACAGCTGACATGAAGGCCATTTCAGCTTTCCCTCTTATAATCATGCTTTCTAATGTACTGCCAATTCACTCCTGGGCTGCCCTCGATAAGGCCTGTTGCATTACGGGAATCCAGGGTTCACAAATGCAAACTTCTCAAGGCTTCCCACCCCCATCTTTTCCTGCAGATCATTTCTACAGTGAAATTGTGCTTTTATCGCAGAAATCCCTTTTAAATGCAAATCCTAATGAATCATGAAAATCTTCCAGATTTAATCACATTACTGTTTTGTTGGATGGGTCGTGTGAGAGAGCAACACATCCTCTCTTTTTCAAAATAGAAAATTCAAAGGCACAGGCATCCATGTTCTATTGCTTCCATACAACACACATCTTTATCACTGCTAATGAAGAAGAAATAAAATCCCTTCCAGTTAATTCCAAACCAGAATCTTTTAAAGGTCATGGACACTGTAGCTGGGCAACCCTATTGAGTGCATCTGCTGTCTGAACAAATTCAGGGACTGCCTTCTACAGTAGGTGATAAGGTACCTCTGGGAAGGAAGACTGCTGAGACTCCATAAGCTTTAGGGTCGGATGATCCTAAAGAGAGGATCTGGTCCTCTCCTTGTTTATTTGATTTGGCTTTAAATCTTAAAATGGCAACATATATTGTAAATAAACTATACTTTAATAAAATAAAATAAAATCATAAAAAATGCTACATATTCCTTAAGCAGGATTTTTGAAGACAGAGAAATGATCTGCTTAAATGTCCTTTGAACAAAAGCAAGAGCAGGTCAACCTGCTATTGACCCAGAATGTTCTTCTGTCTGTTGGTGGCACACAGGTGCCACCTAGGGGTGGAAAGAGGCACTACCAGCTCTTCTCCAAGTGGGATGCATTTATGAAGGCTGGGAGGAACAAATGATTCAGAATGTTTATATTTCTCCACTGACAAAACTGAATACAGTCCAACCATGAATACAGAAAAGGCAAAAACAGAAGAATTATGGGATACCTGGAGCATCAGGGGAGGTAGGTGATAAAAAAGAGCATGAGCTTTGGTGGTGGTGCACAGACCTGGGCTCAGTCCCATTTCTGCAGCTTGTGGGCTCTATGACATTTATTATGTGTCTGCATCTCAGGACTTTCCAAGTGTCACGTGTGGTAAAGAAACCGCATGCCAATGCAGGAGATGCAAGAGACACAGGTTTGATCCCTGGGTCAGGAAGATCCTCTGGAGGAGGGCAAGGCAACGCACTCCAGTATTCTTGTCTGGAGAATCCCGTGGACAGAGGAGCCTGGAAGGCTACAGCCCATAGGGTCACAAAGAGCGGGACATGACTGAAGTGACTTAGCATGCACATGCAGATGTTTCAGTTAAAACTGAGACCATAAAACCCACCTCTCTAAGACAGTCATGAGAAGGAAATGATATTACATGGTCGAGAGGCATCCTGTACGTACATAGTACGTAGCAGCTGCTCAACAAATCTGAGGTATTGACGGAGCCATATCCAGGCTTTTCTAGTTTCTGGGATATTTTTTAAGTTGATATTAACATTAGACCATGAAATGTTATCCTATACATAAATGTACCCAGTAAGTGATCTTACTTCTCCCACCCCCTTATCTTTGCCACAACAACTTTTTCTATCTTGGTTCAGGTGAAAGCTCAGGTAGCGTTCTTCACTAGCTAGGGTTTGCCTATACAGAGAGCCACTCCACAATAGGACTTCTATTCTAAGCAAGCCAAGAGAGGTTTCGTTACTTAAAATGCATGTGTTACGTAAACAGGATCATCCAGAAAAACACACTTGCCATAAATTCCCAAAAGAAATGCATTTGCAGATATTTACCCATCGCTATCTCTGTTGTTTGGATGCCTTACAAAAGCTCTTACTTATGCACACTACGCCAAACATCCTAAAGCTCCCAGTTTAGTAGGTTAGAAATGATGCTAAAGAGCCAAGGGAACAGTTTCGATTATGGTCAAAGTCAGCTGGCATTGTACATGGTGATACTGCTGCCCAGGAATAGACACTCCTCTATCCTGATCTAGCATCTGAGGAGGGGCACCCGACACTATTGTGGGCAGCCACCCTCCGCCCTTGGGCACACTCCTTTCCACTGCTGTTGGAAATGCAGATGGAAAGAAGATGAGGTATACAGCAGTTTGCTCCTGTTCAACTAGACTGTCATGCAAATCAAAAGGGGAGAGAATTGCAAATGCTTTTCAAATGCATTTTAGGTTTGCCACAGGATTCTATTAGGGGTCTCTACCAGCTGGGGCTTTCCCGGTGGCTCAGTGGTAAAAAAAAAAAAAAAAAAAATCTACCTGCCAATGCAGGAGACCTGGGTTTGATCCCCTGGAGAAGGAAATGGCAACCCAATCCAGTATTTTTGCCTGGAAAATCCCAAGGACAGAGGAGCCTGGCAGGCTACAGTCTATGGGGTCACAAAGAGTTGACATGACTTACCAACTAAACAACAAAAACCAGCTTTCTTACAGGGCCTTGGCAAGTGCTTTAAAATACTTAATTTCTTGAGTTTTCCTTCTATTTGGTTATTGGTAAAAAACCAGGATTATGACTCTGCAAAATGGTTAGAATTCAAAACACTGCAAAATATTTCTAGCCCTTCAACTTTATTTCATAGACCTACCCTCTCTAAGGAAGATATTTTAGTGAAAAAGTAAAACAAGTGGATCGAAACTCCTCCTGCTAATGCATCAGGAAAGTAATCTTTGGGAGGGGAGTTGGAAGACATTGAAGTGGGAGGGTTAGGAAGGGGAGTGAACTCGCAACGGGCAGGCTTACCAATTCTGTGGTGACTCAATTGCCTGAACCAACCCCAATTTTAAAGGTATCCAATTTTTGGTATGGAAGTATTAGGAAAGCACAAACTAGCAGAATTTGTTCTCAAAGGAGACATGGATGTATTTCTACCTTTTGGGAAACTTGTCCTGGTTATGGACCTACCACAGACACTTCCTCTCCCACCCACTTCTTTCCTGCTTTCTTACCACCACAAGCCAGGGTACTTTTAGGTCTTGTGGCTAGGACTTGCAAATGCCTCGGGTGGATAAGAATGCTTTTCCTGTGTAAGAACACAAGACATTTTAGGAACAGGAAATGCCTATCCGGTCCAGCATACCTGCCCTTTTTAGGTTTATCTTAATCTCACCTTCCTGCATTTTACCTTCCTTCATTTTCCTGCACAGGAAAAAAAAAAAAAAAGAATTTCTTGTACATTTCTCATGAGAAATGTTTACTATCACTAGACATGATAATATCTGACATCCATTTTAGTATCGCCATCTTTAATGATTTCTAAAAAGCAGTTTGCAAAGCAAGTAGACAGTTGACAATTTTTCTTTTCATAGAATCATAAACTGTGAGTTTGAAAGAAGAAGTTGCAAAGAAGACAGGCTTTGAGTGATGGGAAGGTCACTGGGCTTGATTTTACACCTAGCTTCTAATTGTGAGTTCTGTTATTTGTCATGTTCTGGGTACCAACGTTTGCTTTCAGTGTACTTAGTGATAAGGGGTATGTTTATATGGAACAGGACTTACTATGGAGGAAAGATGCAGGTGGTTGATCACCAACAGTGGAGACCTGCTAAAAAGCTTACCATTCTCCGAGTCCTTCCTTGTTCCCTGTTCCACATTTCATCTCTGGAATTTACAATAGGGTGAGGTAAGCAGCTGACCATCACAAAAAAGGTGAAATATTTATTCAGCAGATGTTTCATTACTTGAGAAAATTCACATTTTCAATGAAAAAGCCAAAAGATGGGCCTTCTATGCATGCCCTTACAAGGGATTCTTGCCAGCATTTCTCTTTAGAGTCTGCAGGTTTTATGCACTGGATTTTTACTTTTTAACCATGCAGGTCAACAAACAAATCACCGAGAAGACACCAAAACTGTCTGCCAGATGTTGATCACTGATTAATTTGTCTTAAGTTCAGCCAAAAGGGAAGAAAATATGATGGGTGGAGCATGAACAGCAAGCACAATCAACATCTGACCAACCAGGGCTTCCTGTCACCTTGGGAACAAAATTGATTGGCACTGGTTTCCTGTGTACAAAGTTAAAAACCAGTAGCAACTGCAGTAACAAGAATAAACTACAGATAAGAGTCTTGGAAATTAAATCAAGTCATATCACTGAAACTTCAGCTTGAAACTCTGAGCAGAAAAGTCCTAAGATGACTTTTGAGGGGATTGTTTTTTCTTTTAAGTTACTTTATATTTGAAGTACATTGACTTCCAGTTTTGCCATTGCTGGCAGCTTGAAACCATTAAAAAGCACACAAAAATGAAAACTTATGTTAGGGGCCATATATTTTGCCCAAGATTAAATATTTCTCATCATACAAAAGATAAAATTTTACTAATGCACCAAAGTCAATTTTTGCTTCAGTTTTGACTCTATCTTGACTTATATTTATAGCTTTCAGGGAGCAAAGGAAATCTTTTCTATAAGGACAGTCCAAGTGTACAGGCAGATTAAATATTAATATTATTTGTAACTTAAATGTCCAAAATCTGGAATTACGGAAGGTGAAACAGAGTCAATTCAGAACCAAAGCATCAACGCCATTTACCTTTTCTGCTTGTGTGTAAGTTTTTCTTATTCCCTTGGCTGCTGTTGCCATCAGCATTAAATATTATTCTTATTGCATTTGTATGTGTTTGGTCCAATAAAGTTCTGTTTGCCTCTAGTGTGTATTCTAAAATTTTATTTCTTATTGCTTTATTCATTTACTCACAAATACTTATTAAACATAAATACTCCATATATCTCCATATATCTAAATATATGGAGACTCATCTATAAACTGAGGATATAACAAATTAGGCAGTATGGTTCATTTGCTTTCTATTTTTAAGAAACTGCCTTCAGAGACTCGAAAATGTTAGACAGGCACCCAAAAGGATAGGGACAGATTGTTGAGGGCTAATGGAAAAGGGGGCAGAAATGTTTGCAAAATATATTATCTTTGAAAGACACTTTACTTTGAAAATTGTAAGAAATGATCATTTTAGTTGAAAGAGATGTTTTTTGGGAAGCTAGTTCATATCTTCCTCTTCTATTTTTCCAATTTCAGGATCATTCTCAAAATTCATCCATTCATAATATAAATAAATAGGTAAATTGTAAAATACTACTCATACTATATCTTAGAATTCATGTTATTACTACCAGCATCCTGGTTAAAGTGGGTTACAGGGTCAGACTGGCTGGGGATCAAATTCAGGTTCTGTCCCTTAAGACTGGGTGATCTTGATCTCTTCTTGGCCTTCTGGCTAAGATTAAATGAAGACTGTGTGATCTTGGCCAAGTTCTAACTGGAATGTACATCAGTTTTCTCATCTGTAAAAATGGGGATACACTAATACATTTACTTCATCAGGTTGTTGTGGAAATTAATTGAGACAGTCTATGTGAAACACTTCTGAGAAGGCAATGGCACCCCACCCCAGTACTTTTGCCTGGACAGTCCCATGGATGGAGGAGCCTGGTGGGCTGCAGTCCATGGGGTCGCTAGGAGTCGGACACGACTGAGCGACTTCACTTTCACTTTTCACTTTCATGCATTGGAGAAGGAAATGGCAACCCACTCCAGTGTTCTTGCCTGGAGAGTCCCAGGGACGGGGGAGCCTGGTGGCTGCCGTCTATGGGGTCACACAGAGTCGGACACGACTGAAGTGACTTAGCATAGCATAGCATGTGAAACACTTAGAACAGTGCTCAGTACATGGTAAGTGCTACGTAACTCTTAGCTGATATTATTAATATTATGCTACTGTGCTGCTACTGATGCCATTTCCATTGCCAAGACAGCTGCTACAATCATCACAGCTTTCTCTGCATTTACAACTACTGTGGTTATGGATTCTCCTGTTACTGATATTGCTAGCTCACCTTTGATAGCTAACACTGCTACTGCTACTGTTAAAACTACGGCTGATGCTTGTTCTTACAGTTACCATCGATTAGTAGAGGTCTGGTGTGTGTGAGGATGTGTATGTGTGCATGTAAGTCTAGAGGGATATATAAAAAGTGTTCATGGTGGTTCCCTCTGGTGGTGGAACTGACCATGAAATAACTGCTATGCTTTTGTTTTGGCTTAAATATGCTTTCAACACTTCTGCAGTAAGAACATATTATTTGTATAGTACATTAAAAATTGAAAAAAATTAATGAGTTGGATAAACATTGATTTCTCATATCTACCAACATTTTGCACAGCCTCATGGTCAACACTATCTTTCTGAGAAAGGAAGGTTGTCAACTGTGTACAAAAGACATCTTATATATTATCACGTTATAAAGCCAGCATGAAGAGACTGAGAGACGTAATGTATTTGCCATCTAACTATGTCCTCAGATCACATAAGACATTTAGTCACTGATTTATTTTGCTTTTATCTTTATCTTATGTCAAACCTTTCCTCATTTATCTTTAAGAAGAGATAATTTTGATAGGAGGAGAGATCTTTTGTATGTTTTAGCTTAACTGCTCCCAGGAGAATGCCCTTGGGTTGGCCCATAGCTCAGTTTTGAACAATTATCCTGACATTATCCTGAAAACAATCCCCTCAAGCTATGCTAAGAATAAATAAAGGACAATGGAGTAAAATTATCCACTAAATCTAGGAAAAGCTCTAAATTTTAGTCAGGAAATCTAAATCTTTTCAATGTATTACATTTTTATGCTTCTGTCACTAAATATTTTCAGATTCCCCAGTTCTTGATTTGGGAACTGAATACTGGTTAAAAAAAAAAAAATGTACCAACAGCTAAGTTGGGTGAGTTTATATAAACTGACAATTGTCCTTGTGGTACAAACCATTTTAATAGAATAGAGAAAATGGTGGGAAAGAATGGAAAACAATCAGAACAAAGTGATTATTTTTATAATAATGACATAGCAATACTTTATTTATTGTTTCCCTTACCAACTGTCCTGAAACTTTAAGTATTAAAGGGTTAAACATCTGACTCTGAGACAGATGAGCCAAATGATGACTTTATTTCTGGACTATCTCTTAAGTTCTAGGATGAATGGATTCACCATTCAGGACTCCAACAAAACTCTGGTTGAAGGCAAACTCAATGAGTTTATCTCTCTTTGCTAAGGGAGGGTCTTCTAGGACCTAAGCCTAAATAAGAAAATCATAATTAAATAGTATTGCTTCTTGTGTAGACTCATATCAGAGACTGATCATGAAGACAGGTGATGTTTTCAACATAACTTTTAGACACTGTCCAGGGGACCCACGCTGAAGCCCAGTAAGGAACGATGCCCTCACCCTTCCTCCTCCTCTTGCTTCTCCTCTTTCCCCAACCTACTACCCCTCCCCGCTTCCCTCTCCCCCTCCTCATCCTTCCACTTCTTTTTCAAAAGGTCTACTCTATCTTTTTGCTTGTATTTTGGTCAGTTGAATTCAGGAACATTTCATCAGAAATCCAATTCGATGCAACAAATATCTATGTGTTGTGTCTGTTGTGAGCAAGACACTATAACACAAAAATCAGGCTTCAAATCTAGGTAGAAATTTAATGCCCTAGAAATGTATGTACAACAGTTGACAGCTTGGAGTCTGAGGCCAGATCACCTATATTCTTTTTATGGTTCCCACGACCAGCTTGAGCAAGTGATAAAACTTCTTGGGTCCATGTTCCTCCTGTTAAACAGGGGTAATAACTGCAGGACTGTTTTGTATTTAAGCTACACACGTAAAGCATTTGGAACAGTGCCCGGAATGTAGTAAACACTCAATATAATGTTAACTGTTATTACTATTGTCATTGTGGGATAGCTTGCATTTAAAAAATAAGGTTCTTTCCTACTATTTCCATTTCCTCTTTTCAAATTTTTTTTTTTCAAAATTTTGGTACATACAGGGAAGATTATGGGGAAGAGTTGGCGGGGTGGGATTGGTTTTTGGTAGAAATAATATATATATTAAAATTCCTACCTGGTGTTAAAGATGCCACATGTTTATTGCTGTATATTTGATCATACAAAAGGCTTCAGGTGGCAATATAGTAAAGAAGAAATCTTGAAACTGTCTCATAAACTTGTAAGGGCCCCATGCTGGGTGATATTGAGTTCTGGGTCCCAGTCTTAATTTTTTCTTTCTCAGAAGATTAAAACACTCAGACATTATTGATATAAAAGTCCTCCTGGAGAGGAGTTTTTGCTGAACATTAAAAAACTGAATTACTTTTGAGAAAAGGTGATTAAAGACTTTAATTATAATGATAAGATAAAATGTCAATTTTAGAATGGGTTATAATGATAAAAAAATCAGAATATTTAACTTCTCAGCATAAATGGTACATAATGTATTAAAATTAATCATAAAGAAGTACAAAAGAAAACTTCACAAAAGAACTTCTAAGAGAAATTATCACTTTTTTTTTTTTTTTACTGCAATCAGGTTTCCAAGTGGCCAATGAAAAATGTATCTGAGAGTAAGCAACAGTTTTTCTAGGAGTTATTTTTGGATTTATATTCATTATAAACATCTCTGTGTGCACGCTGCATGCTGAGTCACTTCAGTCGTGTCTGACTGTTTGTGACCCCATGGACTGTAGCCTGCCAGCTTCTCTGTCCATGGGATTCTCCAGGTAAGAATACTGGAGTGGGTTGCCATTGCCTTTTCCAGGGGATCCTAGGGACTGTAGCCTGCAAGGCTCCTCTGTCCATGGGATTCTCCAGGCAAGAATACTGAGTGCCTTGCCATACCCTCCTCCAGGGGATCCTGACCCATGTCTCTATGTCCTCTGCATTGAGAGGCAGGTTTTTACCACTAGTGCTACCTGGCAAGCCCTTAGGGGAATACGATGTAAAATTATGTTTGGGAACCACTGTTCTAAGGTTTACCACTCTAAAATGTGGTATTTTTGGTTTTTCAAGAATGCCCTAGTTCTACTATTATCACCACCTACTTCCAGACTACCACCATGCCTACCACATGACTACCGCCACCAACAGCGAGTGGAGATGAGAGAGGGGTGCATTACAGCACAGCTCAGCGCATGTGTGCTTATTCGCGTCTGATTCTGTAACCACATGGACTGTAGCCCGCCAGGCTCCTCTGTCCATGGGATTTCCCAGGCAAGAATACTGGAGATGGTTGCCGTCTCCTTCTCCAGAGGATCTTCCCCAACCAGGGATGGAACCCACATCTCTTACATCTCCCATATTGGCAGGGAGATTTTTACCAACTGCATCACCTGAGAGGGGGGAGTCAGCCCTTGTTAAGGTCTAATGTGCCCCAGGTACCTTGATAAGCAATACAAGTATTAATGATGTAAGACATCATCCTTATCCCAAGGAGCCTACAGCTTCGTTCACTACACTAAACGACACAGTGTAGTATTTTGAAGGATGATAATGTGTGGGGTCATATAATCATGTGTAAGCCATGTTTTATTACTTTACTTATTATTAATATTTTTAGGGTTTTGACGTTCTAATGCCAATTGACTTTGGGCATATGCTCCCACCTCAGGGCAGGATAACCCATAACAAATGTATTTCGGAATGACTCTTATTGACACCATAGTCAAGATTTCATGAGACACCCTCCCCACCTTGATCTGTATAGCTGCAGAATATTGCTTGGGAATTTCTATTATACACCGAGGAGTACATTTTCACTCTGTAAGTATATTGTTGTTTCAGTGCTCCCCCTACAGGTCATATATGGAAGGGTTTTTAAAACAGAAATTAGAAAATTTGGGGGCATTACTCACACATTTGCTGAGAGCATGGCTGTCAAGGATTTCACATTTGATGGAGGGACCAATCGCTCTAATAATATTTCTGTGTGCATTCTTCCAGAATACGTACCAACCAAGCTCTTGGACTCAATCTGCCCAAATCACAAAATACATAAAATCTGCCCCCATACCTTACATATGCATAAGGCTTTATCACTTGCATTCTTGAATTCTCACCCATTCAACTGGAAGGAAATTTACTCTATTCTAAACTGTTCCAGTTACCTAAGTCCTTCTCTTGTACAAATTTTGGCTAAAATAAGAGCTTTTTCCTATTAGTTTCTGCCCATGATATATTTAACCCTCCATGAATTATGAGGATGGAGTGGGCAATAAAACATTTTAAAAGATAATACACTTTAAAGGCTGGTTCAAGAAATAAACTGTCTTCTACAAAACAGTGATGGCAAATCAAGCCATTATCACCATGGTTGAGATCATAAGGGTCACCTCCTTCTGCAAAATGCCTATGATTACTTTTAAAAAAGAAGGTTGGTATTTTAAAATGTGCAATAAGAAAGTAAAGACAAGGATAAGGATAGTCACCCATTCAAGCTCTACAGAATATTCAAAGATGAAGAAATCCTGCCTCTCCTGGAAAAACTTTCAATCTCTTGATCTGAGCCCTCAGATTTGTAACCTGTTACTTCACAAATGTAGACTCATTCAACTGCATAATGTTTCTTGTTCAAGTGTTTCGATGCATATTTATGCTACAATACCAAGTTTGGGATAGAATCTTTTTAATTTTATAAGACTCTTCATTAAACAGGAGCAGATAGGCCTAAGAAAAAAAAAAAATCGAAAAAGCTCATTGGTCACCATAAGTGGTTGGAGAAAGTAAGCACCAAGAATGAAATGGCGAGTGAGAAGCTTCCTCTGTGCTGGGGCTTTCTAGAACTAAAGGGACATTTCACAGCTGAAACATGAATAATGCTAACATTGGATCATGTAACCAATATTTAAAGAACCCCTACTACGTGTGAAACTAGGAAGTAAGGAAACAGATGAATGAGCTCTTAGGAGATTCATATGGGTCTCTGTGTGTGTGTGTGGTATGTTTAAAGATATTTTGTTCCCAGAGGTCTTTATTTTTTTCTGTGGATAGAGTGGGGGAAGAAGGAAGGGAATTTAAGGAGGACAGTTGCTGCTGCTGCTGCTGCTAAGTCGCTTCAGTCATGTCTGACTCTGTGCGACCCCATAGACAGCAGCCCACCAGACTCCCCCGTCCCTGGGATTCTCCAGGCAAGAACACTGGAGTGGGTTGCCATTTCCTTCTCCAATGCATGAAAGTGAAAATGAAGTCGCTCAGTTGTGTCCGACTCTTTGCAACCCCATGGACTGCAGCCTACCAGGCTCCTCTGCCCATGGGATTTTCCAGGCAAGAGTACTGGAGTGGGGAAGGAGGACAGTACAGATCTATAAAAGGTGCCCTGAGGAATGAGAAAGAGAATGATTGAAAAAAAGACAGACTGGAAAAAGGATGCAGTGTTGAGTGTCTGTCAGAGACTAATGTGGCCAAGGATACAGGTTTGAGGTCTATTCCTTCAGGCTATATAGCAGGTCTTTGCTGTACTTTTAATGTATTCACTCTCATAGGTCCTTTAGCACTTAATCATTTCTACTCACGTTATTGCTTCAAGTGGGTTTAAAATTCCAATTTGTCTTTTAGAATCTGTGGGTAGACTAAAGATTCTATCAGGAGAAGAATATTATTTTGAATATTTAGTAACAAGATGCTAACTCAGGGACCAAAATTCAACAGCAAATAAAATGTAACAAGAGTGAAACTAATGAGTCAGGAAACCATACTCAGAGCAGGAGAATGAGGGTTTTTATAAGTGTCTGTTCGTGCCCTGTGATGCAGTGTGAGATCCAGGACAGACAAGGGGAGTCTCTCAGCCCCTCGTGGTGGTTCATGAGGCCAGAAATCAGAGAGGACTTCTGTCTGGAAGCAATGGAGCAATGATGGGGATCATCTGTTATTATTTTTTTTTGAAGTATTTCTTTCCATAGAATAAACCTAATTTTAAGAACTTATTTCTTTTTCCACATCGTGCATGCATGCTCTGTTGTGTCTGACTCTTTGCGACCCTGTGGACTGTAGTCCGCCAGACTCCTCTGTCCATGGAATTTTCCAGGCAAGTATACTGGAGTAGGTAGTCAGTCCCTTCTCCAGGAGATCTTCCCAACCCAAGGACTGAACCTGAGTCTCTTGCGTCTCCTGTATTGGGCAGGTGGGTTCTTTACCATCTGAGCCACCAGGAAAGCCCTTTCCATATTGAGACTTAACAAATATTTAAGGAACGTGTAGTATGTATCAGGCATTGTGCTATCGACACCACCAAGTAGGGAAATCAGAATCCAGAGGAAAAAGGGGGTGGGGGGGAATGAGGAGTGAGGCAGGCAGGGTGAAAAGGCTGGAAAAGGGAAGAAATACTGAGGCTTATATTCAAACCTCTGATTTAGGGGAGGGAAATGGCTCCTAAATATAAGAATTCATATATTATAAGACATAGTAGGCAATAATAATTCCATCTGACACATTGTCTTTAAAATTACTTGTGGATTTAATGAGAAATGAAAATGATTAGAAGCTAAGCATTTTTAGAAAGCATATCATATTTGAGAACGTTCACACCAATTTGCTCTCAAGTTACAGAGACCTTTTTCTAAAGTATCTGCCAAAAAAGATTAGGCTTCATCTGACAGAGAGGACATTGAAGTCATTATGGATTTTTTTTTTTTTAACAAAAACAAGAGCCAGCTTCCTTTCCCTGCTGCTGCTGCTGCTAAGTCGCTTCAGTCGTGTCCGACTCTGTGCGACCCCATAGACGGCAGCCCACTGGGCTCCTCTGTCCGTGGGATTCTCCAGGCAAGAACATTGTAGTGGGTTGCCATTTCCTTCTCCAATGCATGAAAGTGAAAAGTGAAAGTGAAGTCGCTCAGTCCTGCCCAACTCTTAGAGACTAGATGAGACTAATAATTGCTTCAACATGCAGTTATCCACTGGAGGGCACTATTTCCCCATAGTACTATCAATACAATCAGATGGACTGGGCGGACTTCAGAACCTATCAGAAAACAGAGCCTTGCTACCCTGTTTAAATTATACCCAGATAATCCAGTAATCATGTATGGATGTGAGAGCTAAGAACTGATGCTTTTGAACTACGACGTTGGAGAAGATTCTTGAGAGTCCCTTGGATTACAAGGAGATCAAACCAATCAATCCTAAATAAATCAACCCTGAATGTTCATTGAAAGGACTGATGCTGAAGCTGAAGCCTCAATACCTTGGCCACCTGACGCAAAGAGCCAACTCATTGGAAAAGACCCTGATGCTGGGAAAGATTGAAGGCAGGAGGAGAAGGGGATGACAGAGGATGACGTGGTTGGATGGCATCAGTAACTCAATGGACATTAGTTTGACCAAATTTTGGGAGATGGTACAGGACAGGGAAGCCTGGTGTGCTACAGTCCATGGGGTGGCAAAGAGCTGGATATGACTGAGCGATTGAACAACAAATCATGATGAATTGCTAAATGGAAATGACACTTTTATGTCTGTAATATACTTACAGGTGAAAAACCAAACCAATCCATCGGTTGAAAAATAATTTTGCTAAAGTCATCTCCTGTGAGTGATCTGTGATTTTTCAGTGTGTTTCTAAAAGAGGTCATGTATCAAGAGCTGGAAAATCTGATAAGAACAGAGTAGAACACCACCTTACAGGAAAACAAATATTCATACAGTCCTTTAAATGCAGAGAGTAGGACCCCGAGCTGTAGCTTTATGACACATTTCAAATAACTCCAAAAGCTAACGACTTTGCCTATAAGCTAAAATCTCCTGACACAGTAACCGAGATTCAGAGCTGGACTCTCTCAAAATAGGAAGCCAAATACTCTGGGAATTGTCTGTGCCTGCCCTGATTAAAACACTTCTCCAAAAAGGGCTATTTTACCTAATTCTGTCAACCTGTACACCAAGATCTGTAACATGGTCTGCTAGCAAAGACTAGAAATCTGACTTTAAAGAAAGACAAATATCATGTTATCTCTTGTATGGGGAATCTAAAAAAAATAAGACAAATGAGCTTATTTGTCTTATCAGGCAAATCAGAAGCAGACTCACAGGCTTAGAGAACAAACTTACAGTTACCAAGGGAGAAAGGTAGGGGAAAGGGATAGATTGAGAGTTCTCTATACATAAATAGAGAAGCAGCAAAGACCTACTGTATAGGACATGGATCTCTGCTCAATATTCTGTAATCACCTAAACAGAAAGCAATTTGAAAGGTAGTGCTGGTGGTTTAGTCACTCAGTCATGTCTGACTCTTGTGACCCCATGGACTGCAGCCTGCCAGGCTACTCTGTCCATGGAATACTCCAGGAAAGAATAATGGAATGGGTTGCCATTTCCTTCTCCAGGGGATCTTCCTGACTCCAAGATGGGACCCATGTCTCCTGCATTGCAGGCAGATTCTTTGCCAAATGAATCATAAAGGGAGCCCTAAAGAGGGTTAAAAAGAATAGATACATGTATGTGTATAACTGAATCACTTTGCTGTACACCTGAAACTAGCCAACATTGTTAATCAACTATACTCCAATATAAAATAAATTTTTTCTAAAAAGCAGTGCATTTAGAACTCTCCACAGTGAAATTCTAATTTAATCATGGAAAGAGGAATTGGTCAATATGAACCTCAAACAATTATACCACACAACCTCTCCTTGAAGGTCAGGACAAGAACTCTGTTGAAATGCTATCATCATGCTGTTTGGGGGAAGCACATAATTCTCTTTAAAAAATAGGTCAGACCCTACAGAATGGCCTTAAGACTTCCCAGAAGCCTGCTGAAATTTGTACCCCATAGTGTGAGTGGACACAGAGATCACCTCGTAAAGCTGGAAGCCAGTGTCAGGATCAGGTTTCAAGTTCATAGATGTTGAAGAATGGGGTGGGATGATGTTCTGAGAAGCCCTTTTTACTTGAATCTCAGGATGAGGCAACCTGTGGGAAGGGTGGTCTGGTGGAAGAAAGGGCAGTAAGAGGACCCAGTGGGACTTACTCTGTTACTCTGCCAAGGGCCATGAGTGGGGAAGAAAGGAAGGTGGAGAGGGGAAAGGAGCTATTATAGTGATTGTCAGTAGAGCTACTTCCACGTCTGCACTCTCGGGACTTATTCACACAGGCTCAAACATTTCAGTCTGCTTGGAGAGAAGCTAGGTCTGTGCTCGCAATAAGTGATGGCCAATTTTAACCTTTTTAGGCAGAACATTGCTACATTTAATTCCTTAAAAATATATCTTGATTTCTGTTCTACTCTTCCTGGGTTGTAGCCACTGTCATTTCTTTCATTTACCACTATTAACTTGCCTCATTTACCATAAAAAATTTAAGGCAGATTTAAAAACTTTCGCCTCCATCCTTTCAATTCCAGTGTTTTTTTTAAAAAATAATAAAGAACCATATAAAGCTTTGTTCTAACCCTTCAGAATCTCATTCCCCTTTAGAAAAATGTGATTGTGCCTATCCTACAAATAAAGAAAAAACCTGCTTGATGTTCCTCATTAATGAAGGGCTGCAGCATGTTTCCAAAGCCTCCCCAAACATGGACATCCTCATAAAAACATTTTGTAAGGATATGATTATAAAATAAGAGAAGTTTAAAGTGTTATCATCTGTATTATCTAGGAGGATGTAGAACAGAGTGGATATGTGCAGATTTTGGAGCCAGACTGTTCAGATTTAACCCTTCCACTCCATCTTTATTTCTTTGTGACATTGTGCATGATATTCAATCTCTCTCTGTTAGCTTGCCTGCAAGAAGGAATAAAAATAGTACCTGCCTCATGGGATGCTGTGAAGAGTGGAGGAGATGAAATCAATACATTAGCCTGGTGGCAGGCAGCATGTGGTAGGTGAGTGGTCAGTATGCTACCTTTCGTTATTCAACTTCTCTTCCCATGCAGGCACAGTGGCTGGTGACATGGACTTAGTTATTATTCAGGCTGTTTGAACAATAGAGACCTCCCTGCCACAACCCTTGAGAGCAGTTTTGACTTGAATTTTCTGAGCTGCTGCCTCATGTCTCCCTTTCAGACTGCCTTCTTTACTATATTTGTGTTTGCCACCATCTTGGTCCTTCATGTTGGATTACCACCAGGCTTCTGGAGTGGGAGCAACCAGATGCGAGAAAAACCTGCGGCTGACAGTGAGTTTCTAGATGGGCCATGAGATCGTTATCTGCCTTGAACATTTTGAAACTTAATTTCATAAAACCGATATCTAGAGGAATTCCCTGGTGGTCCAGTGATTAGGTCCCATGTTTAAACTGCCAAGGCACAGCCAATAAATATATATATACATGCATACACAATAAAGCTGAATTCTACTTGATTTAGAAACCAAAAAGCATTCCAAAAGCCAAGCATGAAATTTGTTAAGAGGAATAACAGCATGACACTCCATAAACATACTGATTTATAATATATTTTTCACATATTTTCCATAAAAGACAGGAATGTGCCACACCCCCCAAATTTCTTCCCCCCACCCCCACAATATAGTACCAGTTGGAAGAATGTTCTCTGGAGCCAGACTGCATGGGTTCGAATTCTGTTTGTCATTTTCTCATCCCTAGAAATTTACTATTCTGCTATTTTGGCAATAATGTAAATTCTGTTTCCTGATTGTAAGGAGGGGATAATAAGTCCCTTGTGAGGATTAAATGAGAAAGTGCATATAAAGGGTCACTACATCTCACTGAGTTAATTTCATTGACGTTACTTGGAGTTCAGTAGGATTGATCTCTAAAGGGTTGTTTGTTATATTATTATCCTCATATTGTCAGGCTGAGCCAATGAACCGTGGTTGATAGACAGTGTTCCATGGTGCCGGGTTCTAAATTCCACTAGAACAAATAGTGTTTATTTGAAGGAGGCTTTATGGTATGTGCACAACAGCCTGGAAAGATCAAGGAAATCTGGAATATAAACTCGGCTCTGTTATAACTGGTGTCATCACCTTTGGTGAGTGGAGTAACGCTCTTGGTTCCCCACCCAGATCACGTTTACTAGACTGGTGCCTGCACCTTCTCCTCCCCAGCTGCTGGGAGTATTGATCGAGGATGGCACGCAGCTGCCACTTCTCTGGAGAATCGCCCCCGGCTGTGGGAGTGGCCTAGTCCCGCAGTACCTGGGGAGTAATGCCTCCACCATCCTCAGGTGGCCTGAAGTCAATGGCTGACTGACATGGGGGTACAGATGCCCTCAAGGTGGAACGTCTCACGTTCCAGCTTTCCCTGTGTGATCAGGCTGAGGCCAGACGTCAATGCAAATCATCTCTTTGGTTCCCCTACTTACCTTTAGGCTTCTCCCAGAAGCTTTCTCTAAATCACTTGGGACAAGAATCCTTGTCTCAGGCTGCTTTTAGGGCATAGCTAAATCACTTCAATCATGTCTGACTCTTTATGACCCTATGGACCATAAAGCCTTCTAGGATCCTCCATCCATGGAGATTCTCCAGGCCAGAATACTGGAGTGAGTTGCCGTGCCCTCCTCCAGGGGATCTTCCCAACCAAGGGATTGAACTCGCGTCCTTTATGTCTCCTGCACTGGGTAAGCAGGTTCTTTACCACTAGCGCTACCTGGGAAGGAACCTCATCTAACACCTAAGAAACAACTAAGAAAGGAGATTCTGGGTCTCAGTTTCACTAAACAGAAAATGAGGGAGTTCAATCCCTCTTTCACCCATGGGTCCATTTGGTGAATACAGATATTAATTTCTAGAGTATTTTTTATGCTTTGTACCCTGATGCTCAGTTGTACACATTCTACACTTTTTCCTTTACTTTATATCTCCAAAGGGAGATCAGTTGAGGAACAATTAAGTATGTATCTCCTAAGTTAAGGGCTTCCCTGGTAGCTCAGCTGGTAAAAAAAAATCCTCTGGCAATGCAGAAGACCCAGGTTTGACTCCTGGGTCGGGAAGATCTGCTGGAGAAAGGGATAGGCTACCCACTCTAGTATTCTTGGGCTTCCCTTGTGGCAAAGAATCTGCCTGCAATGCTGGAGACCTGGGTTCAATCCCTGGGTTGGGAAGACGCCCTGAAGGAGGGCATGTCAATCCACTCCAGTATTCTTGGCCTGGAGAATCCCCATGGACAGAGGAAACTGGCAGGTTACAGTCCTTATGGACTGGTCACAAAGAGTCGGCTGAGCAACTAAACACTGCACAGCTCTCCTAAGTTAAAATTTTTGAGCACTGAAATGTCTCTCTGTAAGGGAGGGCAGGGGAATGGAAGTCAAGACATTTCCCTTGCCCCAAGGAAATGACAGTAAACAAAGGCTTTGAGTTTAGGTGTAGAATACTCAGCATTCTCTTGTTGATGCCTGCATTTCCATTGCTTCCTCCACTGCAGACATCTTTCCAGCTCTGAAAGAAATCTCCCAGGCTCAGCCAGGTTGCAACCCCTAACAAAACCTTTAAACTCACATACCCGGGTGCTTTTTCATCATTTGCACAGTATTTATGGACACCAGAACAAACTATGCTGTGGTACAGTGTAAGAAAAGTTAGAGAATGAATGTCATTGGGTATCAGTGACCCTGGGAGGTCTGGGGAGACTTTGATTATCATAGGAAGAAAACCTTCATTAATGCCATACGCCTATTCACTCATTTCTGAGGCAAATTTAAGTCAGGAGTGAGAGTGCCTTGTTATAATGAGTCCATCCTTCCTTTCTGGACAGTTTTCTAATTGCCTTTGCTCGCTTTTTATTTCTAATAGAAAATCAGATGAGAAAAATGAGGAAATAATGTGAATCTACCTGTTGATTTCCTTCCTATAAAATTGGCTCCATTAGTCACACAATAGCCTAAAGGGGAAATCTTCAGAAACTTCTATTTACAAGTTCTCTGTCTTCATACAGAAGAAAGTGTACCATTCTAAGGTCTGAGTGTGATCTCTTGTTTACTGGGCATTTGGAAGCTGGCAAAAACCAGCTATAAAATACAGTTTCCTTGAGAGGGACAAGAGAAGAATTTGAGGAGGACAGGAGTGGGACAAAGGAAGAAGGAATAGGAGCTAACCGTGGCCTCCTGCTGAGCCAGCCTGTGACATTGGTTGTCTGGCTTAACTGTCACAAGACCTTTGCACAGCATGTGCTATTCTCATCACTGGTGAACAAGCAAGTTATACATGTAGAAAGTGTGGAGCAAGCACCTGAATGTAGCTCTCAAATTCATGGACTCAAGTGGGAAATGAATTTCTTTGTTAGATGAAAATTGATTTAATTTGATATTAATAATTATTAAATAGTATTAAATATCCAAATTTATAAACAGGATGAGAAAACCTGTAAGTCAAGCAACAGTTAAAAATATTTATGATGTCGGATAGCAGGTTCAACTGTATCAAATCAATTTAAAAGAAGTTTCAACATTCTTAAGTTCAAAAATAAAACTCACTTAATACAGACTTATGGAATGAGATCGGAGAATGAAAAATGAAAACAGTACTAGATTTAATTTTCCTTCTTAAAAGAAGAATATCATTTTGTATTGATTGGGTTTTTTAAATTTTATTCAAAAAATTTTTAAAAATTAAAAAAATAAATTGTCTGCAGTACATTGCACATGGGATCTTGGTTCCCCAATCAGGTATTGAACCCACGCCCCCTGCAGTGGAAACGGTGTGACTGCTGGACCACCAGGGAAGGTCCCTATATTGATTGTTAATTTTATGGTATCCTTTGAAAAAAGGTCGAACAGATACTATCATACCTATTTTGTAGATTGGGAAAACTGTACCAAAAGGACTTAACCTTTTGAGTCACTTTTTTAGTAAATGTCAAGTAGTATTAGCACAGAGACCCAGCTCATAGTTTATCATTAGACTATCTGTTTTTATGGAATTTTTAAAATAAATATTTGAGATCCTCATATGTAAAGGAGCATTACTTAATTAACTCCATAATAGTTTTCAAGTGTTTACAATATATTGTGCTTACAGGAACCACGGAACACACGGGAATATGAAACACACAGAAATATCTTGAGCCTGTACCTGTCGTTAAGACTCTCACAAGCTGGTGAGGGGACAGTACAATCTATCAAAAACCCATTTCAGTCCTTTTCTGAATGATTCTTTAATTAAAATCGCTGCTAGAAGTGTGGTACATGTGAGAATGCAGAGGTGTTAAAAAACACTGTGGGCTTCAGTAGGGGTCATGGCCAAAGGTAGAAGGTAAGTTTCATGTTGGGACCTGGAGACTAGAGATAGCGGTAAGGAGGATGAGGAGGAACCAGGTGAACAAAGCCGCACACATAGACAGGGACACGGCCCACTGAGAACAGACTGCAGGGTTTACTTGGGGGCATTGTGGTGAATAGAACATTCAGAGCCAGATAGTACAGGACCTCTAAGGCTCATCAAGGTGGCCTGTGCCTTATCCTGCAGGCAAAGGGGAGCTATTGAGGATTCATTCACAGCAATGTAACATAATGTAAGTATTGTTATAGCAAGATAAATCTGAAGAGTGTATAGTATGAACTGAGGGAGGGAAGAGTATTAGATCAGACAGAAATGATGAAATAAAGTCATATACGTGAAATATATAATCCCATTAGTCCTAATGCCATTTTTATAATCATAGGACATAATAATGTAAATATAAAGTAATGAGAGCTAGTTCCAGGGTGATGGCTACAAAGAGAGGAATTGAAAATGAGGAAATCCAAGTAGTAAGGATCCATATGACCTGGTGACTAGTTGGAAATAGAGGAAAACAAGGGGACTGCTCTGTCCCCTTAAAATTCTTTAATCTGCATAATTTTCAGGGTATACCCTTTGTACTCAGTCAAGCATATTCAGTTAGTCTCTATATTTTCCTTTATTTATTTTTAATTTAAAATTATATTCTATTATCAATTATGTCAGAGGGATAGATTCTCCCCCTAAGGGATGAGAGATTTATATGGTATGACCCAAAAGATTTTTGGGGACAAATGACTCATAATGCAGCTTTTATGATCTCACGGTGATTTTAATGAAGCCAGACTTTCATGCAATAAACAGAGGATTATTATTTCACTCTGGGATCAGGAGATGGAAGGCTATAAAACACAAGGCTGTTTTAAAGGCACCATTAGAACATATAAACATAAATTATCTTTTAAGGCTTAAAATTCTCAGAAAAGTTTCTTCTATATGGAACACTGTATATCTCTCATCTTTTACCACTCTTAAAACCCTCATTACTATGACATCTTGGCAAGGGAATTATGGTAGAAGCACAGGATGAGAATAGGGATGATGGAATAAATAAGGTGTTTCCCTACAAGAACTGGCTGTTAACCTGAGGCTTATTCAATATAACATTCACACATTCATTACAGCATTTATTTACAGGAGCTCTTGCTTTTTAGGAATTATGTTTTATATGGAAGAGACAAATAAAGCATATATGTGCCCTAAAGAAGCTTAGAGTTTATGGGGTAAGACAGATTATTAAAAATTTTACCTAAGAAGTTTATAAATACTGTATGCATACAAGATTATGGGACTAGGATAGAGGGACATGGGGGAGAAGGAACTGAATCTGGGTTGGAAGGTGGGTGAGAGGAAGAAGCAGAAGGAGGTAATGACTTTCAAGAGAAAGCGATGCTTGAATTGCCTTCTCCATATTCCTTGCCTATTCCTTACCTCCACTCCTCACCCCAGGACCACTTGTCTCTTTTCTGGGTAGTTCAACCACACACAGGTAATCCAAGACCATCTTCCTCTTTTTCTCTTACTACCTTTTACATGGTTGATTCCTAAAGAAGTATCTTCAGCTCAATCTACCTCTCTGATGAAACTCTGAAGTTATGGGGAGAAAGTTTATCAGTGCCTAAAAGAAGCCACTCAAGAACTGGAAAACTAATGTCTTGGAAGCCAAAGGAAGAGAGAGTTTCAAACAGGAAGTGGGTGTTAATGTTGGATGTAAAAAGAAACAAAACATGTGCTCTGACTTCGGTGGTTAGACCACTGACATACTTGGCAAGAAGATGTGAGAGAAACAGTGAGGATGGAGACTTAAAGAAGATCATAGAGGCACCGAATAAACTGCTTATTTAAGACACATCTGAGAAAGGAAGAAAAGACAAAAATCAGAGGAAGGACTGGATGAAGGGAGTTTCTTTGATACAAAAGAGAACCATTTTCATGCTGAGGGCATTGCATCAGCAAAAAGGTTGCCATTGAACATAGACGAAGAAATTTGATAGAGTAAGTTATCAGGGTGGGGAGGGAGGAGCTGGAGCCCTTGTGGAGAGAAGAGTTTTTTCCTGCTCAAGGCAGGAAGTGGAAGGCAATGAGTGGGGATGCAGGGAAGTCTGTAGACCAGGAGGCAGGGAATCCACTTAATACGGATCACACACTTACTCTCCAGAGTCCCCCAAGTAGACCACAAAGAGGAGCAAGACACCATCACTGTGCAATCCTTTCTTAAACATTCACTTCATTTCAATGAATTAATGGATACTTAACCTTCTGCCCCTTGAAATTCAAACATGCCCAGAAGTAGCCAACAAAGGGCAGGATACTGGAAATAGATTCTCCCCAGAGGACTAAACTGCTGACCTTGCTCAGAACTGGTGGTGCATGATGCTAATAAAAATTAGTCTGATTTTCAGTCAGTTTTATTATCAACTTTAAATCATCTTTGTGACCCCCTTATCACTTTCATCTGACCAGATCTTTTCTGCCACCCTGTCCTTTCTACACCACTGCTGCTCAGACACCTTCTTCAAGGTTTCTCTTTGAAGCAAACATAAAGGCCTGAAACTAATTTAGGTAACAAGCATAAAAGAGCCTGAAGGAAATGAAAAAGTCAAGTTTAGCTCCTTCATATTGCAGAAGAAGAAAGCAAGACCCAGATAGACAGAAATCACTCAATCCAGAAATGGCTGAGCTGGGTCTGGAGTCATTCTTCCGGTTGGCCTTAGGGAGAAAGTTCATCTTGTCTGCCTTTTAAGATTGCAGCCCAGACAGCAATTTGGTGGCATCTAAGTAAGAGAATGGTCCATGTAGACCCAAGTAGATTCATAAGGAAACCAAGGCTTCTGGGGGAGGAGGTAGGAAGAATGACTTGATTGTTCTCCATTTCCCTTCCATGATGGAGTCAAAGTACTCTTATAGGACGTTGGAGATAACTGCAACAAATTCCTTTCTTTTCACTTCATTTATTGTTCTTTGATAATATTTTCAAAGAAATTTGAATTACCCACTTGGTCTTTTGCAATTCTTAAAGCCCCAAAATATATTTTCTGAAATGTGGGGTGTATGTGTGCACATGTGATAAAAAAATACAATCGAAATTTACATACATGATCTAAAAACCTAAGGCAACAACAAGGACAGTGATAGAAAATGGAGACCCAGGGAAATAAGCAGAGGACGAACCTGGGAGAAAGAACCTGAAGACGCTCTCAGTTCCCCACTACCCTGGTGTGCAGTGTTGGATATAATATCAATCATATTTCAAATGTAAGCACAAAGCTTCTTATTTTAAGACATACCACGGGAAAGCTTTACTTAAAATTCTGAGGAAGCAAAGAATTAGCCCCTTATTTAAATATTTTGCATATTTTAGTTTTCCTATTTAAATTTGCTTTAAATGGGAACGGACCAGTACAAGTATATCACAAAGGCAGGTAAACATCAAAAATAACGTCATGAAGCTTGGGATATTTACTGTTTGTTTGGCTCAAGGGAAGCAGAGGCAAAACTTTATAAAAATTAACTTGTGGTATAGACTCTTTCTACCTTCTTACAAGAATGTGGTCTTTGGTGAGAAATACTCTACTATGTCTAATAAATATTCTTATTCCCATACCTTCTATCTACTAGCGTTTTGATGACAATTAAACGTGATACTGTTATTTGGCAAAACTAATACAATTTGTAAAGTTTAAAAATAAAATAAAATTAAAAAAAAAAAAGCACTCAATAAATGATTATAGAAGCTCTCCTGTAGTTGAAGAAGACTCGACTTGGGTCTACACCAGACCCAAGTCTTATCAAAATCAGATGGGACTGAAAGATTATTGATAACACAGCTAGACTCTTTTAGGGGACAACAAAAACCACTTCCTCCTAGTGTTCATTTGGTGATGAACGATTCTACCCAGTATGCCAATCGTGTCTAGTTCTATCCTTCTCAGTTAGGAATACTCTTTAAAAAAAAAAGCAACCTGTCAGGGGAATCTAGAAAAAGTTCTTACCTCTCCTGAAGTCCTATGGGCTTCATTTTGAAAGGAGAAGGGCAGACAGAGGTGGTAGCTTTGATCTCAGGAGTGTATCGGCCTTGAGGGTCCACAACCACACTCAGTACCTTTGGAGCCTGTTCAGGCTGGACCATGCTGTTGGCTGTCTTGTCCTCAGAATGTGCAGGCTGTAACACAATGGGTGATAGGTGGATCTCCTGATTTTTCTCTTTATCTTGTCTCAGGGAAAGCTGAAATTTTTCTTTTAATCTGTAAAGAATCTATGGAAGGAGATACAAAAAATTTCCGTCAGTTTTTCATGTTCAACAACAGAATATGATCTCCATCCCAACTTAGAAGACAAACCAAAGTAAGTGAGCAAAGCTTCCTAGGAAAATTTCTCAGTTTTATACTATTGAGGATTTTCTTCAAAAAGATAGTTTGTTTCCAGTTATGGAGTGCAAAGGGCTTCTCTGGTGGCTCAAGTGTTTAAAAATGCACCTGCAATGCAGAAGACTTGAGTTCAATCCCTGGGTCAGAAAGATCCCCTGGAGGAAGAAATGGCAGCCCGTGCCAGTATTCTTCCCTGGAGAATCCTATGGACAGTGGAACCTGGTGGACTACAGTCCACAAGGTTGCAAAGTGTTAGACACGACTGAAGTGACTGAGCAAACATGCCCTCACAAGGAGTACAAACATATTAAACATATATGTACATGAGTCTGCTTTTCAAATAGAACTCAAAAACAAATATGGCTAATTTTATAAAAGTATCAGATGTCAGTTTGAACACATGTAAACTCTAATTTAAAACGACTGACATGGAAAACTTATAGAAAGAATAGCCATGATATAGAGACTTATGACTTCTATAGAAATAGAGATCTGCAACCACTACAATGTGTAAGAAGAAAGTCTCATAAAGTATTAATTAAAGCATAGCAATGCAATAAGCCACAAGTTCTTAATGTAAGAAATGCATTAGTCACATTAATTTGAGTATCTAGTAAATACTTGAAAAAATTAAAATTTAGGGCCCATGTTAAAGAATAATTTGGACAATCAGAATTTTCTTATTTACTTCTTGCTCCTTAAAATTTTTAATGTGTGTTGAAAAAAAGCCAAAGTGTCATGTTTCTTCATTCTCAGAGTCCTTTCTGGAATGGCTAACTCAATTCAGAAAGTTTTAAAACTTTTAAAAGAATAGGACTGACTTTGCTGGGACACGCCAGTGGACCAAATTGTGAAGAGATCAAGGTTTGTCCTTCCTGTCCTCAGGCTTTCCTTTTTATAAGCCCCTTTCCCCCTTTTTTTTCTTTTCTTTTAAAAATATTAATTTTATATTTTATATATTTTAATATAGTCTTTTTTCAGTTTTACTGAGATATAATTGACATATAACATTGTATACGTTTAAAGTTTAAGATGTACAGTATAATGGCTTCATAGTTTTTTCTCCTTTCTTGATGATAACTCCTCTACTTCAGTTATAAAAAAAAGAATCAGGATGAAACAAAAACACAACAATCTAAGATGAGAAGGTATTAGACTGAAATTAAGAAGAAAAGAATTCAAAGAACTGAAAACTCAGGAGCAGGGTGTAAATCTTCTTTTAAGCAATAAAGAACAGAACTGAGAATGCAGAAAATACAATCAGTTAGATATGACAAAGCTGAGAGTCTGCATGGAATCTATAGCAAAGGAGAAACAGATGAAGATGAAAACAAGAGAAAAGATGGGATATGGACTTCAGAGAAGAGTTATGGTAAATAATAAACCAGAATAAGAGAGAGAAGCAAGTCATCCAAAACTATTTTTCAGTGCCTTGTGTGAAGTACAAAATAGACAAAATAGTCTGTATCCTGTTTCTATGGAATTTAGGGATATGGAATGAAAAAAGTTCTTAGTTTTTTTTTAAAGTATGTCGATTGAAAGAAGAGTGAATGTGAGAAGAAAATGGAGCAATTTTTATGACTTTGAGAAAAAATGCATATTACAGAGGACATATGAATCCCATACCTAGATAAACTGATATTCATGTGAATAAAGCCAGCAGGAGCAATTTCTCAAAGACACAAGGTTTCATAAGATGTATTACCTGTCTACCCTTCCTGAAAAAACTTTACTCAGAGTCATGAGAGAGATGACTCCAAATGAAGAACTGAAGAAATAGAAACTGTAATATGAAAGGGAGCCCTGGAATTATTTAAATGTAGAGTGAAAAATAAATTTATTTAGTTCCAACATCTCAGATTGTAATAACAAGAAATAAGTTGAAAGAGGGCAAAGAAAAAAGTATGGATGAATATAGTTTTAGTTAGGGATACAGAGGGAACGGAAGTTAGGACGTTAGGAGTTTAGGAAAGAAAGACCTCCTTCTTTCTCTGGCTACAGGCTCCTCCAAGGAGTCCGGAACCTCAGCTGTCCCACCCACCTGTGTGCTTGGGGCAAAAGGAAGAAAAGGTCACCACCGTCCCAGCCTCACTGCACAAAATTATGGTAGAGATTCACATCTAGAGCAGACCTCTATGATATTAGAACCTGAGAATTGGGACTCAAACATTTTACTCCCAAGTCACAACATTAATTTGGAAGATTTACTTAAAGTCTTTATTCCTGATGTTTCTCTCTCTGTTGTATCTTGCAGCTGTGTGTAGTGGGCACATTCATTTCTTGATCCCTCCCAACCTGAGGGTCATCACTCACTAATAAAATGAGGATTACAATAGTATCCCATAAAGCTTTGGTGAATATTAAATGAGATAATTTACATGTTCACAATATTCAACTCTTAAATGCAACATTATCAGTGTGTCAATAACATATATACAGGTTTTATATATTTATATATATAAAATAGAGGTCCTTCTGACCTAATTATACATGAAAGAAAATGAAGTTTAGCTAACTAATGTGGCTGCTCCAAAGCCAGCAGTTAGTTGTGGGAGAGCCAAACTCAAGGCCCCTCTGCTTCAAAGGACTGATCACTTCCCACCCCTTATGTGCATGCTCTTTGCCACACCATCGTTCTTAAAGATCAACTCTGAAATCACATCTGCTGCCCATGTGATTCTAGAAATGGGTTTGAACATCACCAAATCTAGGAGTACATCTTTGTTCACTGAAAGTTCTCTCTGGGACTTCCCTGTTGGTCCAGTCACTAAGACTCCACACCCACAATGCCAGGGACCTAGGTTCGATCCTTAGTCAGGGAACTAGATCCCATATGCTGCACCTAAGTGTTCACAGGTCAGATCAGATCAGTCGCTCAGTCGTGTCCGACTCTTTGCGACCCCATGAATCGCAGCATGCCAGGCCTCCCTGTCCATCACCAACTCCCAGAGTTCACTGAGACTCACGTCCATTGAGTCAGTGATGCCATCCAGCTGCAACTAAAGATCCCACATCCTGCAATGAAGACCCTGTACAGCCAAATAAATAAATAAATAGAAATATTAAAAAATAAAGTTCTTTTAAGGAAAAGGACTATGCACAGATGAGGTATAACTAGAAATGCATATTATAAATCAAACTGCCAGGAAATTAAGGAGAGTCCTTCTTGCCTTTTATGTCAGTTCACTTTTGTATAACGTGGTAACTTTTATACTGGTGGTATAAAAGTTGACTATGGAACGGTAAAGCTAAATCTTGAATTTTTGAAACAATGGGTTCTAAATATTCCTGTGACAAATATTATTGCATAAGGAAAAATGATGTTCAATATTAAGTGGCATGTAACTACTTTCTGTAGGATAGAAAATACTGAAGATAATGCCTAAGGATGGGGAGATGTTTTTCGACTTGCTGCTTCTTTTCAGTTTCTATAACCTTCAAAAAGCACTTTGTCAACATTCTGCACAAACAAAACCCACAATAGAACAATATCAATTAGATGACATGTATGTATTAAGATAAATACGTAATTACTGAAGATGAAGAAATTAGAATTTGAGACAGTTTTTCATTTTTTAATAGTAAATTATTTTCCTGAATGAGAAAAGAAACAGACATATATTTACAAAAATCTATTTAATCAAGGATAATGCATATATTGTATATTCTAAGCTTTTTCACAGTCAACTATAATACATATTGGAGAAGGAAATGGCAACCTACTCCAGTACTCTTGCCTGGAAAATCCCATGGCTCCTCCATCCATCCGCAAAGAGTCGGATATGACTGAGTGACTTCACTTCACTTATAATACATAAATCAAAACATTCACTTGTCTGTTTACATTAGAGTTTTGGAGAAGCATATTTCAAAAATGGAAATGAGAGAGACTTCCCTGGTGGGCCAGTGGCTAAGACTCTGAGCTCCCAATGCTGGGGGCCCAGGTTCAATCCCTGGTCAGGGAACTAAATCTCATATACCACAACTAAAGATCCCATGTGCTGCAACAAAGACTTAGCACAGGCAAATAAATAAATAAATATTTTAAAAATGGAAATGAGAAAGCCAAGAAAATGTCAGCCTTCTCCCTAGTTCCACTGACAGGTGTTAGTGGAAAATTAGCTCTGATTCAAAGTCCTTCTATACCATTCATGAGCTTATGTTCTTGGTGGTGAACCTCGCCACATATTTTACAATCATCTCTTTACTTCATCTCCGGTTAGAGGTCACTTTTTAAATCTATATCTATGCAGTATGTGTAAAAGCTGATTTCTACATCTTTAATTAGGGGAAGCAGAACCTGGAGAATATACAATACTCCTAAGAACTGTTTAAATATTCAACAGAGAGAGCTGGTCTGTCTGACAAAATGTGAAAAGAACTGGAGAGGTTGGTACTTGGCCTATAGAGCAGTTGTCATGGAATTAAGCTCTACAGAAGTGTTTCCCAACACTTCCCAGCAGGAATTTTGCCCTCCTGGGAGATTTGGCCACATCTGGAAATGTCTTTTGGTCATGGTACTGGCCTTCCCAGATGATGCTAGTGGTAAAGAACCTGTCTGCCAATGCAGGAGACATGAGACACGGGTTCAATCCTTGGTTAGAAAGATCCCCTGGAGGAGGGCATGGCAACCCACTCCATATTCTTGCCTGGAGAATCCCATGGGCAGAGGAGCCAGGTGGGCTGCAGTCAAGGGGGTTGCAAAAAGTCAGACACAACTGAAGCAACTTAGCATGCACACACATACAGTGTGCACTAGGGTGTGTGCAGGGGGACACTGGCCTCCAGCGGGCAGAGGCTGGAGAGAATGCTAAGTACCCTGCAATGGACAGGACAACCCCCATTCCTGATAGAATTATCCAGGCCAACATGTCAGCAGTGCTGCTGTCGAGAAACTGGTATAAGGGACCTTAAAAATCACCTGGTATAGTCAGTCACTTCACATTTAAATCCGTGGTTGAGTGACTTATGGCAAGTTAGAAATGAAGTTTAGAATCCAGGCTTCCTGACGTATTCCTATAATCATTCTCCACTACAGTGTCTTTTAAATCCCCACAGATCTTCTTCCCCATCTTTTTCCCAAAGCCTCTGAAAAAGTGTTGTCAGAAATTTTTCTCTGTGCAGATCGAGATCTGGAATATACCATATGTATGTTTCTCTATATGAATGGACTTTGTTTCCAAACTCTACCTAAAAGCTTGCTGTTGGAGTGGCAAGTCAATATAACTTTCCCTTTAAGAACTTTCTGTTTAAATCTTGGGATTATCAACACACTCATTTGATCATTTGAAAAAAGAAAGAGAATGGAATATTGAATGAAAGAATCTGTAAAAATCAAAACTATTGCAGGAGCAAAAAAATAACAGGAGGAAGAGAACCAGAGAAACCAGAGAAACAAATGAGAGGAAGCTTAAAATAATCCTATAAAGTTATTTTGCAGCTTATAATTTTCATTTAAAAAATCTTATTCAGTTGTACAGCTTAAACTTATGCAACGTCAGACATCAAATACATTTCAATAAAACTCATAGGTGACTAACACAAAAAACATCTGTTTGGATTAAAATATGTTCAGATCTCAAGAGGATGCCACCAACTAACAGTCATAGCACTTCTCCTTTGCAGTAGTTTACAGTTAGTTCTGAAACAGTTCATTCATTTCTTTTAGTTGAATAAAATGTGAGTCGCTTGTTACTACATTGCAGGAACAACACTGTGGGGGCAAAGATAGCACACAGTCCTCGCTTCTGGGGATTCACAGGCTTCCAGAAGAGACAGATGTGTAAAAATGATGTCCAGTACAAGGCACTAGGTGTAAAATAGAGCTGTTTCGACAGCAGGTATGGTAGTACACATTTATTACGTCTGCCTGAGTTGAATGTCTCTAATTAACACAGACATTGTCATTGATTTCTAGACTCCTTCGTGGCCAGAAATAGATGTTCACAAGACAGAGTGACAGGATTTGAAGAAACTACAGTGTGATCCCTTTACATATAAAATCACGGGAAAGAACCCAGACTTTTAATCCAGATAGACTTGGATTTGAATTCCCACCTCTGCTCTCAGACACCCACATACTGCTTGTTCTTGGTCAAGTCACTTATCTTCTCTGATCTTGGTTTCCTTGTCAGTAAAATTAGGAAACTAAAATACATTGTGTTTATATATAAAGTCTATAATTAATAAATTATTGTACTGTATACTTAAAATTTGCTAAGAGGACAGATACTGCGTTAAGTGTGCTTATCACAGCACAAATCATAATAAAGAGGAAAAGAGAAACTACTGGAGCTGATAGATATATTTATGACATAGATTATGGTGATGGTTTCATGGGTGTATGCTTGTCTCCAAACTCGTCAAATTGTTTACATTAAACATGTACAGATTTTTGTATGTCAATGAAGTGTGTTAAAAATATATTGTTTAGTACCAGGCAGTACATTTAGTACTGCCTGGAAGAAACTAGTTATTATAGTTGTTATATTATTTTTGTTATTATTGAGAGGGTTGTATTTTGAGCTGAATGGTTTCTATTAATACAGAAAAAAACAGAAAATTACTTTGAGAGATATGTCTACTTTGGAAAATGGTTCTGTAACCAAAGCATTCCAGCTCGGAATCTAGTCCCATTTCCTGAACCACTAGGAATTACCTATAACATATTAGAAAAGTGTGGCTGTATATGTTCACCTTTGACATGAATTTTCCTTGTGATGTTCAGGCTACATTAGGTAGTCCAATAGAGAGTTTGCTTTTTCCACTACCAAGACCATGACTAGACAAACATTTTGAATGACATATTGATGGCTCTTCTACGGGCAGAGATTTTATTGACCCAAACATCTACTTTTTATGTGTTTTCTAAAACTGCTTTCCAGGACTTCCCAGGTGGTGCAGTGGACAGGAATCCACCTGCCAACACAGGGGACGTGGGTTCAGTCTCTGGTCCAGGAAGATCCCACATGCTGCAGAGCAGCTAAGTCTGTGCACCACCACTACTGAGCATATGTGCTGCAACTACTGAAGCCGGAGCACCTGGAACCTGTGTTCTGCAACAAGAGGAGCCATGGAATGAGAAGCCGGTGCACCAACATGCAGAGCAGCCCTAGCTCGCCACAACTAGAGAAAGCCTTCATGTGGCAAGGAAGATCCAGCACAGCCAAAAACAAATAAAATCAAATTGCTTTCCAGTAGCAATCTGGTCTGTAGACAGCTCTACCTAATTCCATAAATACTTCTGCACTTGTTAATAAACTTCTAAGTGCACTGGAGATGTAATGCAGGTGATAAACCACATTCTTTCTATTATTTATTCCAGTTTTAATTCTTCTCAGTAATATATTCCTCCACCTAAAACAGACTGAATGGATTGGAAGTTGCCCACACGTTTTCCCCTGGAAAATTGTATTTGTCTATTTGCTGCGCCACCCACTCTGCGTTCACATTTGAGAGGTGCTAAATAAGTCACACATTTGAAAATGTCATGCATGTCTAATTTTATGCCTGGCAACATACATTTTTTTTTTTAATTTTAAGGAAAGTAAACAATATGCCATATTTCAAAAATTTTGCCAAGCCTTATGTTATTGTTACAGAGCATGTAATCCTCCGTGACAGTAATTTACCTATATAATTTCATAACAAAACCACATGCTTTTCATTTCTATGATATGAGGAAGGCTTGGACACAAATAATGGCATTGGATCTTTCATAAATATAATTAATGCCAGAGGGAAATTTCTGAGTTATATCTTTTCCTTTGCCATGGAATCAACAAAATTATGGGAAACAGAAACCAGAATATATTTGTTTGAAAGTCACAAGAGTGAGAGTGTAACTATTACAGAGAGATCCGAGGAAAAAACTGACTTTAAATCAAGATCATTATCAAAAACACTTGAACATGTACAAAGATAAGCTTATTTTAGAGAATCACATTTGACCAGTCCTCCATGTGAACTTGTCAGTGGTTAAGTTGTATCAGATAAACTTAACTTCATCGTATTCCTGTGTAACAGGTAGTAGTTATTTTTCTATCAATATTAATTCCTTTCTATACTGCTGATTCCCCTTCTATTTTTTAAATTGACCCTTTCACAGTAAAATGGAAGATCCTGTTTGAAACATATCATTCTACTACTTTCTTTCATTTATTCAAAATCTATTGGGATACAAATCAAAAGTGTTTCTTCTATCTCACTACTCCCCATCTTGAATGGATTCCTCTCCCAGGAAATGGAAACACAACCATCCGGATTATCAGTCAAATAACCTGAGAGTCATCCTTCGTTTTTCTCTTTCTTCCTCCCAGAGAATCAGTACATAGCAAGTCTTTTCAATTCCACCTACAAATAAATCCCAATCCTTCACTCCTCTCCATCTCTACCCCCACCCCCTAACTCAGGGCCACCATCATATTTCTCATCAGGCTAATCCAATAGCTGCTCCAACACTTCACCCCAAGTTCTATCCCCAACCGCTCTCCACCAGCAGAGACTCTGATCTTTTAAATTCACAAATCAGATCACATCAGAGCTCTGCCTGAAACAGCTTCTGCCCTTCTCCTGGAAGCCAGAGAGGACTCCTGCCTCAGCATCAGCTGCTCCATTCCATCCTCCACCTGTCACACCCTTTGCCAGGGAGGCCCTGTCCCTACTTTTTCAGATACCTCAGTTGTCTTTGATTGCTCTGCTCCACTCATTCACTATTATCTCACCATAAGCTCTTCATGGCACTTAATGCTTTTGATTCTTTACAAAATAAGCAAACTTTGTTTTTAAGAAGTGGTGTTAGGTTTATTAGAAATTGAGCAGAGAGCAGAGCTCTCATATTGCCCCCTCCCCCACCTCCCTCAACAACTTCCCTTATTACTAACATCTTGCATTCGTGTGGCATACTTGTTACTAATTAACTCAACATTGCTATGTTATCATTAACTGAAGTCTAGAACGTAGATTAGGGCTCACTCACTCTTGATGCTGTACGTTCCATGGGTTTTGACAAATCCATAATGTCATGTATGCATTACTGTAAAAGTATCGCACAGAAAAGTTTCATTACCCTAAAAGTCTGAACTACTCATCTCTCCCCCACAACTTCTGACAACCACTGATCTTTTTACTGTCTCTATAGTTTTGCCTCTGCCAGAATGTCATATACTAGGAATCATAGAATATGAACACTATTTAATTTTTTAAAACAGTAAATTATTGTCTCTGTCTTCTTCTGGAGAATAGGCACCATGAGCACAGGGACCTTATCTGTTTTGTTCCTTCCTTTGCCCAAAGGTCCAACAGGCTCACAGTGAACCCACTGCAGGAATTTCTGGATTAAATGAACTGATGAATCTACCTGCCAGCCCTGAAGGGAGCAATCGCCTACACACTTTTGAAACATTTCATTCTCGGTTTCTTCCAGCAACATTGGAGCAGACTTAGATTTTTGGATTTTACATGGATGCTTTGCAGCTTTTGGGAAAAGAAGGGTCAGTTGTTCCCTGGCTCCAGGTAGTTTAATGTGTGGTGACTACAGGTTCTATTGCTACTGGAGACCAATATGTAGGGTGGGGATTTATCCAATCATGTTGGATACATGGGGATCCACTCTGAGCTATAGATACAGAATTTGGAGCATATCTAACAAGTTAATAGCAACCTCTGCTCTGACTCCCTCAGCCTTCTAGTGCTCACGAGCTGCTAAGGAATCTGCTTTCCCACTTTCTTCCTTTCATCCTTGCCTTTGCTCTTCTGGATCTTAAGTATTTACTTGCTGTACAAGGCGGCTTCCCAGACGGCACAGTGGTAAAGAATCTGCCTGCCAGTGCAGGAGATGCAGGTTCGATCCCAGGATAGGGAAGATCCTGGAGAAGGAAATGGCAACCCACTCCAGTATTCTTGCCTTAAAAATCCCATGGACAGAGGAACCTGATGGGCGACAGTCCGAAGTGAAGTGAAATGAAGTGAGTCACTCAGTTGTGTCCAACTCTTTGTGACCCCAAGGACTATACAGTCCACAGAATTCTCCAGGCCAGAATACTGGAGTGGGTAGCCTTTCCCTTCTCCAGAGGATCTTCCCAACCCAGGAATCGAACCCAGGTCTCCTGCATTGCAGGTAGATTCTTTACCAGCTGAGACACAAGGGAAGCCCAGAATACTGGAGTGGGTAACCTATCCCTTCTCCAGGGGTTCTTCCTGACCCAGGAATTTAACTGAGGTCTCCTACATTGCAGGTGGATTCTTTACCAACTGATCTATCAGGGCTACAGTCCATGGGGTCACAAAGAGTCAGACATGATACAATCTCCACTTGAATCTCTCTGTATCCCTTTCTATTTTCCTCTTCCTTCCAATGTTCCAAGCAGAAAAACACTGTAATTGTGACTTATAAGACAGAGGACAACACTTGAGATTTCCTCTATTACAAAAAGAAAAAAAGAACCACATATTTTAAAACTCAATTAACCATAACAAGAACCATATCATATACTACCTAAAAAATGTCCAGAGGTGTCTGTCAAAATTTCCATAAAACCTCCAAATTTCATTAAATTTTTTTACCCATAACCTCCACTATTTAGCTATAAAAATCTGCATTCTTACTCTTAAATTATTCTTTTGTTGATCATGTCACAATTTTTAGAAATTTTCTTTCTGACTGCCTGACCCATAGAAGATGCCGCTGAATTCATGATCATGGGAACTCTAGGGTGACTGGAAACTTGCTACTTTCTAAAGCTTAGATTCTAGGAAATATGCCAATCTTTAGCCTATTTAAGGCCTTAATGTTTTATATCCTTGAAGTTGAGACCCACTCAGCCTCTATCTTTCCAAACTGAGCCTTAATCTTTCTAATATAAACCCCTTCCCAGGACAAGGAGCACAAATAAACAAAACCCATTAAGACACTCAGCAACACTGTTGACTGCCGCAAGCATAATTGGAGTGATGTCTTTTGCAGGGGGCATTTAAAAACTAAGGAGGGAATGCTTTTAGAAATGTGCAAAATTAAGAATAATGTAGCACATAGGAAAAAATATATTAAAACCCATTTAAAAACTTCAAATATTTTAAGTTATATCACAGAATTTTCAAAAGAACAGAATATTTTATCATTATGTCAGAAAGGTAACTGTTAATTCATTCAACACCAAGAAGCACTGCCTGTTTTAGTGTGTTTAAGTTTATTTGGAGTTCTATTTTAAAAATTTTGAAATATACTCTTAAAGGCTTCATATCTATAACTTGTCATTTACAGAGCTATTTGCAGTGTATGCTTTTATACTTTACATTATTCTTTCACCTAAGAATTAGTTGATTATGGATTGTTTAGCCTTGTAGCCTATAATCATCTCCTTTTCATGACTGGAATTTCATCAAGTGCTTTCAAGGTGCATTAAAAATAAGAAAACTTTAATTTTTCTCATTAAGAAGTAAATTTACCCCTAAGACATATTTCTTTAAAAATTTTTCCCAAGTTGCATAAAGATGATATAAAAGAAGAAATAAAGCAAGCCCAAAGTGCACCCATGAGATTTAAATGACTTTGAGGGTTTCAGTGACCTCGGCAAATCAGTTTCTGAAACTTCATTCTCAGGGTTGATCAAGTTACTAAAAGCCTCAGTGCAATTATAGCCTTATTCTGCAGGTCAGAATCCATAATTCCATAGGTTTTCCTTTAGCTCTCACTCTGCTGTTAGATGTGAAATATTTGCAACCTAGCAGGATCAGAGCCTTGCTTCTATTCCCAGTCTTTCCAACATTCTTTTTAATGGCAGTGTATCCAGTAATATCAAATGGTGGGCTCAGTAAAAGATGAAATATATAAAGAAACAAACTTACCATCAAACACGTTACTATAATAACAAAGATGCTGAGAAAAATGACAACAGCATAAAATCCTTCTTTGCTCCAGATTTTGTCCGCTTCATGCTGCCCTTGTAAAACGTTTTTCTTTGAAAGCAAAACAGAAAGTCCGACGTTAAATGAGAGCTTGAGGAGACTGGCGTTCTTATCAGACACTAAACATATTTTTAGCTTGATTCCATCCAGTGTAGTAGAACACACCTACATCCCCCGCTGCCAGAGCTGCTTCTCAAACTGATCTGAGACATCAGATTGCTGTTCTCATACATTAAGACTATTTTATCTCCTGTATAGGAGCAAGCATGCCCAGCATGGCATACTGGGCCCCAGCCTTTGTTAATGTCCCTCGCGCTCTCTCTCAGAAACTACCTGGTTCGTAGGTGAGAGAGTTCTGCTCTTTTCTGTGTTGAGGAAATTGTTTCTGAAGCTTTCCTTACTCTGTTTTCAGACTCCTCCCACAACACCAACACCCTGATTTATGTGCTGTAATACTGCTCTCAACTTTTAAACAAAAGTGAAACAGGTGCAGTCTCATGATGCATTAATAAACAGCAACAATGTCGAGATCATTTCCTTCCTTTTTTTATGAAATCTTTTTTTAAAAATCCAGTCTATTTTGTCAAAATCTGATGAATGTACCACTTTAGCCATATAAATTGTTAGGACTTTATATTTTACTGAAATCAACAGGGAGCATCAAAATATCTAAAATTATTTGGTAGGTAATAAAAGGAAAATAGTTTTATTTGTTTGTTTGTTTATTAACTTAGCTTACTATTTGAGGGGTGAAAGGGTAGAGAAATAGCATGAATAAAATGTCAATGAGTGATTTAGTTTAATTTTACCTATTCTTTTAAAAAATGCATCTACTAATATCACATCTTATAATGCAATGGAGTTTTATAATTTATATAAATTATAATTTTATATAAGTTTTATAATTCAGTGAAATTTACAGATTTAGGTTAAAGAAAATTTAGCTGGAAACCAAATGGTCCACAAATAGGAAAAACATATAAAGCTAAATCAAGTTGAATGCTCCCACTCATCTAAAATTACATTTTGTTGAAGTCTGATTTTTCTTCCCTTTAGTTGAACTGTCTCCAGTGATTAAGAAAGCCCTAAACAATAGGATAGTGAATGATTAAAAACCACAAAGAGAGTGGCTCTGGAGAATGAGAGGTCATCTTGAGCATTCCAGAGGCAGATGAATTCCCAACTTAATGCAACCACTGTGATGACTTCAGCCTATACTATGTGGAAAAGAAGAGCCACCCAGCTGATCCTAGTCAACCTATAGAATCCTGAGAAAGAAATAGTAATTGTCTCAAAAAAAAAAGTCTTCAGCAAAACCTGTTCTTGTAGGTGTCTGAATTTTGAAATCATTGTTAATTATTTTTCAAGACTTAAAAAATGCATTCCACATTTGTAAATTAGACAAAAAGAAATATTTGCCTTTTGAAAAATATTTTATGAAAAACTTCTGTCCTGAAACTCAAGTGAGTCTTGGTGGCAAGTTGAACAAAACAGAACAGAAAGGATCTTTGAGTTCAGTTGTGGTGATAACTATGTGAGGAAGACTTCTATTGCTTGAAGTAGCTTAATTTCCCTTTCTTTTGCTTGTAAAATATACTTAAATTCAATGTAATACCTTGCCTTCTTTAAGACAGAGACAAATTTATAGATGCAAGAAATGATTAATGCATGTTTTTAAAATACATGAGTGGTAAGTTGATGGAGAATCTGAAAATGCTTATTTGTCAGATAAGTAGAAACTCATATGTCCTCCTAAAAAGGAAATCTTGGGTTCAAGTGACAACTTGTCTTAGCCAGACCATATTTTATTCCAATGTCTTTGTAAACATAGCTAGAAACTAATAGAAAAGAAAACTCTTGTAGAAATCAAGTATAAATATGGAAATAAACTTTTTTTTGGCAACTAAATAGCATCTATTGCTTGCTATAAAAGCAAAGCACTTAAGCCTTCAAGTAGGCAGCATAAACTTGTCAAATTTAAGTGTGAGGATTTGAGCTTTAGTTCATATAAAATTTGGATTAAAAAGGAGTGGTTAGGTGGGTGGAGAGAGATTTTGTGTTCCTAACCTGATTTGGTTCATTTTTTTCCTGCTATAGTTCAACACCTCCTGGAACATCAACATGTTCTTTTCTGCTTAAGACAAATCAATTATGATTTCTCTTTTAACCAAAGCAGTAATGATGGAGGAATGAACTTCCCACCTCCCATCCCCCTACCCCTAGTTAGAAAGACACATGTTTTGAACTCCTAGAACTTAGTCACTGCACTTTCTTGGTAAACAGATTTCCTTTGAGTCATGCTGGTCCTACTGAGCACTACTATATTTGTACAGAGATCTAAAAACCTTGATAAGGGCAGGGTAGTAAATGCAAAAGTTTGTAGTTAAGATCCCACAAATCATAAGATTGTAATTCACAAAATCTCCAGTCTAATCTTTGTATAAGGTTACTGTGATGCCTTTTACATTTTGACAGGGGACTGAGGGTTCAATGATTCAAAGGCTCCATGGCCAGGTCACACCAACATACTGTATTATCTTCACGTCTTATTTCACAACCATATCACTTTCCCTTTAACTCTGTGGCAGTGGAAGAAGCTGCTGGGTTTTGTTTGGTTTGATTATTTAAAAAGTGGGCGGTTTCCTATACTGACAGCAATGACTTCTCTACATCCTGTTTAATAATTTGATGCATTATAATTTCCTTTTTTTAAAAAAAAAAAAAAAAACCAATTCTGACCCCAAATACTGGGAAATATCTCCATTGCTAGGAGAGATAATACAGAGACTTTAAAAGCTATATCTTTTTAAAAAGGTGAAGCATACAGAGTAAGAATAAAATGGAAATGTTACAAATTAGCTGGTTAATTAATTGACTTAGGCAGATTAATGAGATGTATCATATAATACTTCATCACTTCCTGGCAAACAGATGGGGAAACAATGGAAACAGTGGCAGACTTTATTTTCTTGGGCTCCAAAATCACTGCGGATGGTGACTGCAGCCATGAAATTAAAAGATGCTTGCTCCTTGGAAGAAAAGTTATGACCAATCTAGACAGCGTATTAAAAAGCAGAGACATTACTTTGCCAACAAAGGTCCATCTGGTCAAAGCTATGGTTTTTCCAGTAGTAATGTATGGATGTGAGAGTTGGACCATAAAGAAAGCTGAGCGCTGAAGAATTGATGCTTTTGAATTGTGGTGTTAGAGAAGACTCTTGAGATTACCTTGGACTGCAAGGAGATCCAACCAGTCAATCCTAAAGGAAATCAGTCCTGAATATTCATTGGAAGGACTGATGCTAAAGCTGAAGCTGAATATTTTGGCCATCTGATGTGAAGAACTGACTCATTAGAAAAGACCCCAATTGGGAAAGATTGAAGACAGGAGGAGAAGGGTATGACAGAGGATGAGATGGTTGGATGACATCACCAACTCGATGGACATGAGTTTGAACAAGCTCTGGGAGTTGGTGATGGACAGGGAAGCCTAGCATGCTGCAGTCCATGGGGTCACAAAGAGTCAGACATGACTGAGCGACTGAACTGAACTGATCATATAACAATATGGTTTTGTTAGATAAATGCCAAACTTCCACCATATCATGCACAAGGTAAACAATTTGGTATGCATGATCTGACCCATGTTAACACTGATTGTATTCCTTCTTGTCACTGTATGGCTAGGACTATTTAACTGTTTAGACAACTGGCTAATGTTTAAAGGAACAATCACCAAACTCATGAATTAGGTTTTGTATTTATTTGGTATGATTTTTTCTCTTTATAAACATTCCAAGAAGATATCAGTCATTACCTTGACTTTTTATTTAAAGAAGGTAACATCCTCCTTTGAAATATAAGACATGTGAAACTAGGGTAATTTGCAATTGAATAACAACAAAATCTTAAATCATTTTTTTCACTATCAATGCAGAATGTACTGCTTCAATAGACAGTTAATTAATTTATAAACACATTTAAAAATAGAAACTAAAATAATGAATTTAATTTTATTTCCCTGAATTTAATTTTATTTAACTTATTAGGAAAGAGTAAGTCTGGTTTTCAATCTTTATGAACATCTTTAAACAATACTTGAGGTCCTACAATGTTATAAGTATCATATGAAAATATATAAAAGAAAAATGTCTTTGTCACTCAAGAAACTTAAATTCGAAATAAACACAGATGAATAAGTGAGAGGAATTCTATTTGATATTTGTCTATGTTTCCCAAGGGTCATTTCTGATTTAAATAAAATCAAACAAATAAATAAATGGCAACAACAAAAAAACACATCCTTCCCTGGAAGTAATTAATAAAAGTGTAAAAATGGATGCTTCAAGACAGCATTCATCATGTTCTGTAATCAATGCAAAGGATGAAAACCCCAAATACCAGTATTCCTTTTTTTTGTTCTGGTAGTAACCACGTTACCATAACAGGGCTATAATTTGGGGATTAGAAACGTGAAAGAATGGGTTGAGGCTTAAGCTGTTTATTACACTTGAACCACAACGATGAATAAAGAAGTGGGGAAATTCGCAGAATACCTATCAGCTTAAAGAACTATCAACAAATGCTCTTGCAGAGCCTCTTGGACTGTTTGTGTCTGAAGCTCCCAGCAAGGGCCTGTGAACACTGAAGATGGCTCTCTCCTGGCTGCAGTTAGAGCTTCTGGTCAGAGGGTATCATTGGGCCCATTCTAGAAGTGCCAGAAGAAAAGGCTGCAACAATCCCCCAGTCCTTGATGAAATGTTCCTTATATCCAATTAAAACACATCCTAGTCTCCTGTAATATAAAAATTCCCATATTCTCGATTTCCTAGATTGTTAGACTCCCACAATTCTTTCAGACAATATCATATTTTGATCATCAAATACACTTTCATTATTCAAATGCAGTACAGGCTTGAGGTCTACTAACAGTTGACAGTTCTGTGACAGGCATTCAGGCTAGACTGCTTGCCTTCACCAGCCTGAGGTGTGTTGCACCTCAAATATTTGACTTTAACTAATTTTTGGTATGGTGAGCTTCCCTTGGTTCAGAAATCTAGATGACTCACTAAGCTGCCATATTCCTAAAGCCTTCGGAATGTCATTTAAATGCAGAATAAAGCACCAAAAAGAAACACACTTATTCACTGAAAGCTTATGGGTGTGTGTGTGTGTGTGGGCGCGCGCGCGTGCTCAGTCGTGTCTGACTCTTTGCAACCCCATGGACTGTAGCCCGCCAGACTCCTCTGTCCACAGGATTCTCCAGGCAAGAACACTGGAGCAGGATGCCATGTCCTACTCTAGGGGATCTTTCCAACCCAGGATGGGTAGTGGTATAAATTAATCTAATGGTCTTTTTTAAATTTTAGAGATGAGTTGTTCAGAGCAAAATGTGTACAAGTCAGTCTGTGAGCAGCCTGGACTACGGGCATGGAGTTTGGTTTGATGTATAAAAGGGAGCCTCTTCAGGGTCACGTGCGAGGGCTGGGGAGGGGTCTGGGTGTTTGAGCTCATGTTGATTCCTTCTCCTGGTCTCTCTGAAGTATGAAGTGTCTTCTTCTTTCTAAAAACCCCCACAGCACAGTACGGTTATGTTTTTGTAGCCCTGTATTCTCCTTATCTGCTTGTCAACCCGTTATGAATAGAACTCACCAAAAGCAAAAATCATATTTTATTTGTGTGTTTGTTTGCTTATGCATTTATTTTTCTGACTTTGGACACCACCTAGCCCAGTTCTTGGCTATTTTTACATCCACTGTACGCCAGGCCCTGAATGAAGGCACTGGATACACACAGAAGATGAAATGGCACATGCTCTCAAGGAACAACAGTGTAGAGATGGCCCTGCAGGCCAACAGGGGATACGTCTTGGTACTAAACGCAATGAGAACACAAAGCCAGCAGCTGTGCCTGTGGAGGCACAAGGGAAGGCTTCACCATACAGTAGACTGATCTTGAAACATGAAATATGTGTAGACGTATCAACATGCACACAAGCCCATGGAGAGAAGAAATGGTGTGCGGTGTCCTGGTGCCTATTAAGTTTGGATTTGCTGAAGCGTAAACCAAAGAGAGTGTTGTTCAACAATAATAAAGCTCTGTACACAAAGAACCATATATTACAGTAAGAAATTCAGACTTGATCCCGCAGGATTTAGGAAGCCGACAGAGAATCAGGACATTAGGAGGGCATGGCCGGATTTGCTTTTAGGATGATTAGTCTGGTGGCAAGAAAGAGAACACTGTGTGTGTGTGTGTGTGTGTGTGTGTGTGTGTGTGTGTATGTGTTGGGGTTGGTGGTGGAGAGAGCAGGGAAGAAAACAACACTAAATGCAGGGAGACCAGCTGGAGGTTGTTGTTACAGTCATGGTTCAGTGATGAAATACATTTTCATTCTGCATTCAAATTATATTTGTTCAGTGTCTACTGTGTGATGACTTCCATGTACTTTCTTACATTTTAAAATTTTACTCATTTCAAGTTTATAAGATGAGGACTATACCCATTTTTTTCTTTTCTGTTTTCTTTTGTTTCCTTTTCCTTTCTTCCTCCTCCCTCCTTTCTTTCTTTCTTTTTTCTTTCTCTATACTCATGTAGGATATGAAGAATCTGAGTCTCAGAGAGGCTGATGCTAGGTAAAGACAGACTGAATTTCACAGAGACTAAATTACCCAAGGTCACACACACACATTTTAAATGCTGGCTTTGGGATTCAAACTCAATCTTGTAACAAAGCTTTTTATACCACACCTGACATTTGGTATAATGAGAGGGGGTATGCTTCACTGCCAAGGGAGATAGACTAGGAATAAGATGTCTAGATGCTAAATACTGCTTAATACTTCACTTGCTTTGTCATCTTGATGAAATCACTTAATTTCTATGGGCCTTACTCTCTGTATCTTTGAAATGTCCACATGTGTTCTCTCAAGGTCTAATTCTATGATTCTGTGAATTTAATTATGTTTATTTGGGATGATGTTTATTCTAGCAAGTTAGTTAAGAGTGGGACACAGCAAGGTGAAGTAAAAATGAGACTGGGTTTATTTAGGAATGAAAATGGTGGAGGTGGTAGGGGAAATCTGAAAAGTGCCAAATTTAGAAAACACTGTAAAGGAAATATTCATAGTTCAAAAGACTGGGTTTCTCACCAATTGCAAAACCACATTTCATATTAATTTCAAGGTAGGCTTCCCTGATAGTTGGTAAAAAATCCGCCTGCAATGCAGGAGACCCCGGTTCAATTCTTGGGTTTGGAAGATCCACTGGAGAAGGGATAGGCCACCCACTCCAGTATTCCTGGGCTTCCCTTGTGACTCAGCTGGTAAAGAATCTGCCTGCAATGCGGGAGACCTGAAGGGAAAGGCTGCCCACTCCAGTATTCCAGCCTAGAGAATTCCATGGACTATACAGTCCATGGGGTTGCAAAGAGTTGGACACGACTGAATGACTTTCACTTCACTTTCACATACATGTGGGCTTCCCTGGTAGTTCAGTAGTTAAGAATCTGACTGCCAGTGTAAGCCACAAAGGTTTGACCCCTGGTCTGAGAAGATCCGTATACTTTGGGGCAACTAAGCCTGTGCACGGCAACTACCGAGCCTGCGCTCTAGAGCCCATAAGCCACAGCTGCTGAAGCCCATGTACGTAGAGCCTGTGTTCCCCAAAAAGAGAAGCCACCGCAATGACAGGTCCAGGCGTTGCAACTAGAGAAAGCCCATGTCCAGTAACAAAGACCCAGCACAGCCTAAAATAAATACATTTATTTTATTTAGAATTCCAAGGGGTCGCAAAGAGTCAGACACAACTGAGTGACTTTCACTTAATAGTGGGGAAAATTGACCATTTGATGGCAAAAACAATGAGAAGCAAAACTGTCGAGGAGGAAAGATATCAGGGTGTTTTTTGGAACAGCTCAGTAATAAGCAATCAATTGACAAATATATCTAAATGACTTTTCTTCTGGACATTTTGTTGAATAAGTCAAAATAAATTATAAGGCCATAAAGACTGGAGAAGAAAGTGTCAAAAAGTGAAACTTTGATATGAAAATGAACTTCCTTAAGGAATAAAAATACACAGAGCGAAGAGAATTTTGACCCTCAGGGAGATTTTTATATTATCAGTTAACACACAATCAACAGCTTTCATCTCAAAGTCTCCTAGAATTGGGTTGTGTCACACTAACTGTGCAAATTTTAAATGAAATATTCCACGCAACAACCTACCTCAGGGGAGACGTCTGTAATTCCAAACTGGGATAAACTCTGATGCAAAACATTGATATTGAGTGAACGCAGCACTTCTTCAGATGGCAGAGCATCAGAAAATCCTGCTTTCCGATTTATGGGAGACACAAATAGTTCAACACTGTTCTTCTTTTCCTAGTAAAAGCAGATTATTTGTATATGTTAGTAGACATGTGAAGCAAATTTGGAAAATATTTTTTGCTTTTCCTCTAGAAATATTAAAGAAAACCAGAACCTTAGAGTCCTAAATGGTATCTTGGAGATCACTTTTATTAAGTATTCTCTTGTACACTTAAAATTACCAGCCCAAAGTCCCAAATCTTCAAATGGCCTTCTTTCAATGAGTTAACATGTCTAGTTTTCTAATTTTATATTTCACTAGATGCTGGTTTATTTTCTATTCGATACTATAATTTTTGAGATACATTGTTCAGATGTTTCCTGAGAAATTGTGTTTAAAGAAGTATTTTAAAATTGAATGAACTAAGCAAAATCTGATTTAACAGTACAATTATTTGACATCATCACCCCATCTTATAACTTGCATTAATGTGAAGACTGAACTAACTAAGGAAGGTGATGCTGTCTTTGAACTTACTTCCCTGATCCTGTTTTTCACCTTAAATATGTCACACTCTAAAGATCTATTGTTCGGTAGAAATGCATGTGTTATGCAATGATATCATGTTACTTTCCTATTAGTCTGACCTCATTTGCTGAGGCAGGGTGAGAGGACTTCTTACCATAAATGGCTGATGTGCCACACACCCATAAAAAACAAATGCTACACAAAATGATGCTGTCACTGATAGATTCTCTTTCACAACTTACACAAAACACTTACAAAGAAAATTGTGGTTAGCTTTTCTTTTCAGTACACAGGGTTTTATCTTGCTAGAAAACTTTCTTTTTTTTAAAGAATATTTTCTTTGAATGCAATTTATCAGACGTTCAGTCAGGTATAAAATGGAGGACAGCTAGCAATCCAGGAAAAAATGTTTCTGTGTTTGCAGAAACAACAGAAAACAACTGGATATCACATAATGCTGATGTGAAAGATGTGGATAATAATTCAAATAGTTTATGATCTAATAGCAACGACAGTAGGGAGAGACCCTTGTTTTGTACTTGTCATGTTCCCCTGTGCCTTAAAGCTGTTACCTCCAGGACAGAGGTATTATGGTCATTTCATGTTGTAAATGAAAGAACCTAAGGAACCTGCCTTAGGTCATAGAGCTGGGACATGGCCAAACTGGAAATGAAATAGAATTCTGGGTCTATCTCCACAGCACTTGCTCTTAATCACTATACTGTGCTTCCTCAGGTGCCATTATAACTCAGTTCAGTTCAGTCGACCCCATGAATCGCAGCACTCCGGACCTCCCTGTCCATCACCAACTCCCGGAGATCACTCAGACTCACGTCCATCGAGTCAGTGATGCCATCCAGCCATCTCATCCTCTGTCGTCCCCTTCTCCTCCTGCCCCCAATCCCTCCCAGCATCAGAGTATTTTCCAATGAGTCAACTCTTCATATGAGGTGGCCAAAGTACTGGAGTTTCAGCTTTAGCATCATTCCTTCCAAAGAACACCCAGGGCTGATCTACTTCAGAATGGACTGGTTGGATCTCCTTGCAGTCCAAGGGACTCTCAAGAGTCTTCTCCAACACCACAGTTCAAAAGCATCAGGGGCGGCGGCTGGGAGGAGCTACCCAATGCACGAGGCCAGGGGCGGTGGCTGGGAGGAGCAACCCCATGTCCAAGGAGCGGTGACTGCACAGGTGCAGGAGGGCCTAGAGGAGCTATTCCATGTTCAAGGTCAGGAGGGGCGGCGGTGAGCAGATACCCCTCATCCAAGGTAAGGAGCAGTGGCTGTGCTTTGCTGGAACAGCCATGAAGAGATACCCCACGCCCAAGGTAAGAGAAACCCAAGTAAGATGGTAGATATTGCAAGAGGGCATCAGAGGGCAGACACACTGAAACCATACTCACAGAAAACTAGTCAATCTAATCACACTAGGACCACAGCCTTGTCTAACTCAATGAAACTAAGCCATGCCCATGGGGCCACCCAAGATGGGCAGGTCATGGTGGAGAGGGCTGACAGAATGTGGTCCACTGGAGAAGGGAATGGCAAACCACTTCAGTATTCTTGCCTTGAGAACCCCATGAACAGTATGAAAAGGCAAAATGATAGGATACTGAAAGAACTCCCCAGGTCAGTAGGTGCCCAATATGCTACTGGAGATCAGTGGAGAAATAACTCCAGAAAGAATGAAGGGATGGAGCCAAAGCAAAAACAATACCCAGCTGTGGATGTGACTGGTGATAGAAGCAAGTTCTGATGCTGTAAAGAGCAATATTGCATAGGAACCTGGAATGTCAGGTCCGTGAATCAAGGCAAATTGGAATTGGTCAAAAAGGAGATGGCAAGAGTGAATGTCGACATTCTAGGAATCAACGCACTAAAATGGATTGGAATGGGTGAATTTAACTCAGATGACCATTATATCTACTACTGTGGGCAGGAATCCCTTAGAAGAAATGGAGTAGCCATCATGGTCAACAAAACAGTCCGAAATGCAGTACTTGGATGCAATCTCAAAAATGACAGAATGATCTCTGTTCATTTCCAAGGCAAACCATTCAATATCACAGTAATCCAAGTCTATGCCCCAATCAGTAACACTGAAGAAGCTGAAGTTGAACGGTTCTATGAAGACCTACAAGACCTTTTAGAACTAACACCCAAAAAAGATGTCCTTTTCATTCTAGGGGACTGGAATGCAAAAGTAGGAAGTCAAGAAACACCTGGAGTAACAGGCAAATTTGGCCTTGGAATACGGAATGAAGCAGGGCAAAGACTAATAGAGTTTTGCCAAGAGAATGCACTGGTCATAGCAAACACCCTCTTCCATCATAACTCAAACTATTACAAAAACTACTCTTAGACACAGACATGCATACATGCTGCTAACATTCTCTGAAGATATGCATATCCCTCTCTAGGTGTGGCAAACCCCTCTTTTATCCTTTCAAAGAGCCATTATACTCTTTAAATCTACACATATAAAAGTATATCTAAGATATCTAAGTACATATATATATATATATATATATATATATATAAAATCTAGATCTAAGACATCTATAGTACCTCACTTCTCACTTGAGTAAGGTACACTCTGGATACAAATAACTTCTTTCAAGATAATGGGAAATGCTGTATTTCTTCTTCTATGGCATTGTTAAAAACTTTGTTTTTTAAAAAGTCTTAGTCCCAGAGATTAGCTGACTCACAGAATAAAAGTTATTATGGGGATGAAAGTAATTCACCTGGCACACAGGAAAAAGGAAAAGAAATAACTATTCTAAACCAAAATTAAAAGCAAATTCTTCTCCATACGTGGAAATGCAGATATTGATGCAGTATAAAACTGAGCCCAAGCAGGAGCCTAAGAATTTAGGGCAAGGAGAATGAGAAGTCCTTGCTTGAGTTTCTAAGGCAGCAGAAATTAAGAACAACTTTAAAACTGTAAAAGATTATTCCAAAGTCCCTTTTCACAGGAAGCTTTGATAATATGCTTTTTATAAAGAGAAAATCATAATATTTTAATCTGCCTTTCTTTGCATTTGCTCACACCCACCTTCAAGTACAGATGGGAACATGTAGTTGGATAATATCAAGGTCCCTAAATACTGAGGAGAGGAGGAAAAGAAAGGATATGGGTGATTGATAGGTCTAAAGTGGGCCTAATGGAAAAGATCCTTTGGGCTTACTTCGTCCCACTTCAATTACCCATCCAAGTTTTCCCTTGACTTTTCAAGACTATGCTTGCATTTTCCTTGGACTACTGTCCTTAAGGATGGTTCTTACTCACTCTTTATTCAAAATCCTCTGCCTATGTGTTCACTATCCTTCATCCTCTTATATCTAAAGGGATTTTAATAGATGCTGTCTGGAGACAGAGTCTTACCTGATAGAAAACATTTCTCTCTTAGGGAGAATATTTTGGGAGGAGTGTCAGGTTGGTGAGACAGGTATTCAGGGCCTTTCTATTTATACCTACCAGGGTAGCTAGTGCTGAACTATGAGAAAGTTGACAAACATTTTTTGTAATGGACCAGATAACAAATATTTTAACTTTCAATTTAGACAGACGATCTGTTACAAATACTCAGCTCTGCCATTGTAGCATGAAAGAAACCTTAGACAATATGTAAACAAATGGGTATGGTTTGTTACAATAAAACTTCTTTGACAAAAACAAGTGTTATGCCAGATTTGGTTCATGGGCCATAAAACTACAGCATGGGTGTTCTTTATTATTGTTCATTATTCTTGAGCCCTGCAATAAAGATCAAAGCTTATACTCTGGAAATGCAAAATGTAGGTATCTTACAATGAGGCGATTGATATGCACTTGCTGGGGTAAGAGTCCTAAAGCTGCAGCTACTCCTTGGCGAAATATCCGAAGCAAGGTTATGTTCAGCCTGTTTACATCCATTTGCAGTGTCTGGAAAATAAAAAATTCAAATTATAGTAAATCTTTGATTTTCAACATTCAGTTCCTGATGGATGACTGACCACAAAAATTCCTGTGACTCTAAGAAATTCACAGTCGTGGTGCTTTATTTCATTTTTCATGGAGATAAAATTATAGGGACATTTTACGTGAAATTTTAAATGGTGTTAGTTAAGAAGATGGTACATTGTATAACAATGCGATTTGTCTAGTTATAATCAAGAGTTCATATGAATGATCAATTCACAAAGAATTTCACTGAAACGTGTACTGATTTATTTTGCTTTAAGTCCAGATGATAGAATGGAACATGCAGCCAAGTACATTTCAGTAATCCAAGCCAGAGGACATCTTTAATTTGTGTTCACACACAGTCACAGAGAGGAAGATTCTGTGTAAGTTCCATAACACCAGACTTGGCAGTTTCTCTATAGAGCAATTTGCCGCCAGTGCAAGGCAAAAGAATGAGCTGCAATGATGCGTTTTCAAACTCTGGTAAAGAAATCAATGGAACTGATAATTCAGTCTAAGGTAAATAATTCTTATTCAATTGCTTGGGCAAGCACTCTTAATTTTCAAATAGCTTTGGAAAAAGACAACTATTTAAAAATTCCTAAAATGTAAACCAAGGTATGCAATTAATACTACATCCTTAATTTAAGCCATGGGTGCTGTTAATACATTCAAAATTAGTTAACTATGTATTTTCAAAAATGCATCATAATCACTTGAAATAGATGCTTTGCAAAGTGGGGAAACTAAACCTTTAGGCATTTCTTATTTTATAATGCTTAATTCCCTGATTTGACCATAGAAGATTAATGGTAACTGTTAGACGACTGCAATACCATCTGTTCTATAAAGTGAGGTGCAGGTCTATGTACACACTTTTGTGACTAAGCGATTGGCTTTAAGTGTGATCTACTGGAGTGTAAGAACTCTTAGAGGACCTTCTCCCAGTTTGCTGTGGAAGAAGAATTAATACTGCTTCAATAATTTATAGCTTTGTTAGGAAATAGTAACTTCTCTATACATAAAGTTGGTACAAAATAAGTGATTGGAAACTGGACCAAATACTCATTGCTACAGGTGGTGCAGTGGTAAAGACCGTGCCTGCCCAATGCGGGAGATGCAGGAGACGTAGATTCAATCTCTGGGTCAGTAAGATCCTTGGAGGTGGAAATGGCAACCCATTCTAGTATTTTTGCCTGGAGAATTCCATGGACAGAGGAGCCTGGTAGGTTATAGTCTCAGTTCAGTTCAGTTCAGTTGCTCAGTCGTGTCTAACTCTTTGCGACCCCATGAACTGCAGCACGCCAGGCCTCCCTGTCCATCACCAACCCCCGGAGTCCACCCAAACCCATGTCCATTACTCAGTGGATGATGCCATCCAGCCATCTCATCCTCTGTCGTCCCCGTCTCCTCCTGCCCTCAATCTTTCCCAGCATCAGGGTCTTTTCAAATGAGTTAGCTCTTCACATCAGGTTATAGTCTATGGGGTTGCAAATAGTCAGACACAGCTGAGCATGCACGCACACACATACACAGAAATCAAACGGAGTGGGTGAGGTCAGAAGAAGTATAATGGTTTCCAATCAAAATGTACACCCAGCTGAAGTCTGTACTGCTTTTGCACCTTAGAGTCTTTTAACACATGCATAGGGGCAGGGGCCATAGAGCTTGGTCATGTTAGGTAGCTGGAAGACTCCTGGAAAAAAACCAGAAATCCAGAAAAGGGAAGAACTATTGAAAAACTCTATCCAAAACCCCAACTATAAGGTACAACTTGCTTCTGGGGAGGGGAAAAGGAGAATTTTGCTGGGAGTATGTAGGAAAGCTACATTAATGCCATCAGTAACACTTAAAAAAAAATCAAACGAAAGCCATTCAATGATTCACAGTTGTTTGTTATGTTATTCTCTGTGCTTTTCTATGGTTTAAAAATGTTTCCTATATACAAAAATATACTTTGATGCAGTGGCTTCCCAGGTGGCACAGTAGTAAAGAATCCACCTGCCAATGCAGGAGACACAAGAGATGCGGGTCTGATCCCTGGGTGGGAAAGATCCCATGGAGGAGGAAATGGCAACCCACTACAGTATTCTTGCCTGGAGAATCCTATGGACAGAGAAGCCTGGCAGGCTACAGTCCATGGGGTCACAAAGAGTCGGACATGACTGAGTGACTGAATGCACACACTTTGATGCAGAAAGTAAAACTGAAGGATGAGTAGGATATAGAAATGCAGTAATGAGAAAAAACTAATACTTTTAAGCACACTTTATATTTTATGAAAACATGCTTTATGGAAAATCCAAAAGATTAGAAAAACTAAATCCATCTGGTGGCTCTGAGAAACAGAGACTTCCTTTTATCTAACAGCTTACTTTCAGCTCTGCAAAGCTGTGGAAGCTGCCAATAGATATTGGACCTTGTATTGGAGACTGTTTACTCCCCTTCCTTTGGAAAGCCCAGAGATGGGTTCCTCTGTTACTGCAAACACTGATGAGGAACCACCGACTTCTGGCTCACCAACAGTGTTTGTCAGGCAGGGTGAGCAAGCAGGCACAGCCCTTGATTCCCATGGGCATGATTTGGAGCCAACAGTCTATGCTGAGAACTGCAAGCCAAGGGGGTTGGGTACACACTTGAGAGCTCAATTCCCAGGGCCATGATTAACTTGAGGCTTGTAACTGTGGAAACAGTATTAAAGTTTCTCAGATTGAAATGGCAAATGGATGTGAAATGGGAACTCAAGATTTAAAATCACTCAAGATGGCAACGTTCCAAGAAGGTAAAACTGTGCCTTTGAAACAGAAATTTTAGACTCCTTAACTAAAATGAAGAAGTGAGTTGAAGTAACTGGTTAAAACTCCAATCATCTGGTTCATTGGATCAAATATTTGAATAATTTACCTCAGTTCTCTGCTTGCCTGTGAAAAGCTGAACTGATCTCAGAGCACATGCATGTATTTCTGACTATTCACCATGAAACAGTAATGCTAAAATACAGTATAAACAACAACAATAAAGATGTATCGGAAAGCCTAATACATGCCTGACATTATATACAATTACAATTTGAGGAAAAGAAAGGGTTCTAGGCAAAATGAAAATTTTATTTCAGGGAAAATAAATATGACTTCTTATAATAAGAGAATATATGTTACTTCTTCCTTCTGGAGAGATGCTAGAAACACACAGCTTTTTCTCATCCTATTCTGTTAGATCATAACAGCTATGACAGAATATAAATTTCCATGACAATAACAGTGTCACAACTTCAAAGTTACCATATAACAGTGCAAGATATATTTCAGTCTTATTCTAAACCCATTTGGTCATTTCTATTATTTAACATACAAATGACTGAAAATTTTAAGTTTAAAAGAAATTACCATGCTCTTTTCAAGTGCAAATGTTAAGCCATTTCACAGTAATGAATGATGCAAATAGAGTTACTATCCCAAACAACTGAGTATTATTATTGATATTATTAATATCTAAACATATAAAAAATTGAACATGGTAAAAATTCAAAGATTTCAAGCTCTATTTGTATTTAAATTTATTGGGCTTCCGCCTTGCAAAGAGATTCCTGAGTCAGTTCCTTTGATCTGGGACCCATGTCCCCTCCCCCAGGTCTACTTCTTCCCACAAAGGAAATACCCCTGTGTAATATGACTTTCTTTCTTTGGTCACTAGACAGTCTACTAAAGCATATGAAGCCTATGAGTCTTAGATATAAATCAATTTGAGGAAACTGATTAAAATGCAGCACCTGAATTTATGTACCAGCATTATGTTTAAGTTGTAAGTATGTGGCTGGCTTTTAGTTATTTATATTTAAAGGGCAGTTGAATTATTTTTGCCTGGGGGGGTCGGTTTTCTAAATGTTCGTCACCTCTTGAAGCTATTAGGCAGCTTGGTCTGTCATCTGATCACCCCCAGTAAGAGTCAGGAGCACACCTGCTGCTGCTGCTGCTGCTAAGTCACGTCAGTCGTGTCCGAATCTGTGCGACCCCACAGACGGCAGCCCACCAGGCTCTGCGTCCCTGGGATTCTCCAGGCAAGAACGCTGGAGTGGGTTGCCATTTCCTTCTCCAATGACCCTAATAGGGAGAGGAGGGCCAAAGAGATGTCCTCAAAGCCCTCAAAGAAGTCCAGTTTCAATTCCCAACAGCCACAAATGATCCCAGCTTCCTTTAGGACCAAGCCTGTCAGGAAGACTCCACTCTCCCCTTTCTAACTTTAATGTGTGCTCACTGCTCCGCAGGATCTCTAAGCTCATTCTTGGCAAGGAGTTTTCCCTTTTTGACCAGCAGTTGGAATGTCAAGTGATTCCCAAGAACAAAAGCAAAAGTTTCTCTGTCTCTGAACAGAGAAGAAAACCCTGACCTATTGGAGGAATTTATACCATCACTCAACCCCTTCTTCTAACTCCCTGAGCTGTCCTCTACTGTCACTCACACACTAACCATTTTTATTTCCATATTTCATGCTCCCACCTTTCTTAGAGTCCTACACCTGCAGCCTTCCACCTGATTGTTCCATTTATGCTTCAAACACAAGGTTACTCAAACTGAACTTAACTTTTTCCCTCTCCTCATCCACAACCAAATTTACTTCTCTTTCCATATTTAATAAAATATAATGCTGCCGGATTTCCATGACCTCTCTTTCCCTTCCCTTTGCTTGCATCTTTCAGTTCTCTGACAGTATTCTATGTTGAACTTTAGTTATTTTTGTTTACATTTTAATAATAAAAATTCATATTACAAAAATTTTAAGTTACAGAAAGATATAGAGTAAAAAATGGAAGCATGCTTTCCTTCTCCTAACTTTTCATTCCAATCCTCAGACACAACATTGCTATTTCTTGTGTACTCTTGCAAATATTTTCTATGTGTATAGAATGTAAAATAATGTATATTTATTATATACCATGTTTATTATTATTAAATACAAATATGATTAAAATACACATATTGTCCATAGCTTGCTTTATTCCACTTAATATATATTTAATTTATTAAATATATCCAAATATACTTCTGTATTTACAATATATATTGTCATTAAATATAATATTTTGAGTCTCACCTAATAATTTCTTACTATAGTTTAGCTGATCCTTTTGACTTTTATTATTTTAATAGATCTAAATGGCACCCCACTCCAGTACTCTTGTCTGGAAAATCCCATGGATGGAGGAGCCTGGTAGGCTGCAGTCCATGGGGTCGCAAAGAGTCAGACACGACTGAGCGACTTCACTTTCACTTTTCACTTTCCTGCATTGGAGAAGGAAATGGCAACCCACTCCAGTGTTCTTGCCTGGAGAATCCCAGGAACAAGGGAGCCTGGTGGGCTGCCGTCTATGGGGTTGCATAGAGTTGGACACGACTGAAGTGGCTTAGTAGATCTAAATGTGTTTTATGTTATGCTATCTTTTAAAATTTGTTTCTATACCTCCTTAGTTTTCTGTCCTTTGTTAAGTGGTTTTTTTTTTTTTTTTCTTTTTTGGTCATTCTGAATTTTTTTTCTTCAGGTGCCTATGTTCATAATATACATATTGCATGATAATATATTTAAATCTTTATTTCTTGATTTGAAAACTTCAACAAATATTTATTAATTGCTGCTATGAAAAGTGAGGAAATGTACATCTCTTCCCATCAATTATCATTTTCCAGTTTTCATAATTACATTATTATTTTTGTATTGTTATATTTGATGATATTTATGTTTTTATGTAATAGAGACTACTCACTAAACCTATTGTTTCCTCCTGGTATCTTAGCCCATTTATATCTCGGTGGAGCCATGCAATAGTGCTCACCAATTAATGTAAATTAAAGTGAAGTGACATTTTCAGTCTGAGGCAGTCTTCTCTACCCTCTCTGTTCCCTGTCTATAAGCTGTATGGGTCCAGCATGACTCTGAAGACTGTAATAAAATTATGGAGCCATACAAAAGAAGATGCATAGGACCTGATCACTGCATGAAGCAGGGGTCCCATCCAACACTTGTTAAACAGCAACATGAGTTAAAAACAAACTTTTATTGCATTAGTGAAGTGAAGTCGCTCAGTCGTGTCCAACTCTTTGCGACCCCATGGACTGTAGCCTACCAGGCTCCTCTGTCCATGGGATTTTCCAGGCAATAGTACTGGAGTGGATTGCCATTTCCTTCTCCAGGGGATCTTCCCGACCCAGGGATCAAACCCGGGTCTTCTGCATTGTAGGCAGACGCTTTACCATCTGAGCCACCAGGGAAGCCCTTGGGATTGTTTTAGCATTATTTACACTAACGAATATATTCTGTAATTAAAAATTTTAAGGCTCTATAGTGTTAGTTACATATTCATAGTCAAGATCATTATCAGCTCTTTTTTAGAAGGGCATACCATTCCTGAATTCTTTATTTTGATGTATCTCTTATTTAGCCGTATTTCATTATCAAGTAGGTTCTTTAAAGCAGGCTTCATAAGCGCTATGTTTCCTCCCATGTTATGTGTTTGAAAATGTAGTTATGGTGCCTTTAACAATAAATTACAACTTGGCTGAATATTAACTTCTTGATTCAATCCCCATTTTTATTTCTTGCCTTTGAACTCTGCTGCTGTTATTCCAATGCCTCTTGGCATTGAAAATTGCTGTGAAAAATGCTCTGGCCTGAGGCCAGCCTGTCTTGTAGATAATTTGCTTTTCTGCCTGCAATCTCATAGTAATCTTTATTTTTTAAAGTTAAAAAGTTTCACCAGGATGTTTCTTTGATTTGATAGTTTTTGCAACATAGTATGCTCTTGATGTCTACACATCCCAGATGTCTTGTTTCAGAAGTATTTCTTCCTATTACACATCCGAATGATCTTTCTTCTAAATATTTTTTGGTTCAACTTTAAGGATACTAATTATACAATTTTATATTCTTTCTTTTTAACCACTTTATGTACTTGTTTTCTCTTACCACTTCTTTATCTTTAGTTCATCGAAAATTTCTCAGGTCTACTCTGTGTTTTTATGTTTTCAATAGAATCTAATCTAATTATTTGGTTTCTAGTGTGATTTTGATTCTGTAAAGTATGTTTTATTATTATCTTCATTTATCTTCTGAGTTCTGTCAGTGTATTCTTTGCGATGCTTCAGATAAGATATGTTCTCTCTTAACTGTTTCAGACAGGAAACGGCACAAAATTTCGTTTATAGTTTCCTAATCTTCTCTATCCATTTTTAAATCTATTTTTTCCCAAAGAGCTCAGCTTCCTTTCTTTTTTAACATCCTCCAATGACTTTCTATTACATTTAGAATTAAATTCAATTACATGGCTTACCAGGCTTTACTTTATTTGGCTCCCGTTCCTTCTAAATTTCATCTCATATCTCTCCCTCAAGTCACTCCACCCTTTTTTCCAGCTCCTCAACAAGCTGTGCTCATTCCCGCATCATGGCCATGGCATCTGCCTGCCCACTGGATAGTCATTCAACAGCACTATATGGTGGGTCCTTCTGATCTTTCTGCTCTCAGTTAAGTGTCGTCTCCTCAGAGGGGTTGTCCCACCTGGCCAATCCCTATCACATCACCTTGCTTTATTTTCCGGATAGCATTCCTCACTATCTTGTAGTTTCTTGCTTCTTTTTTTGTTTGTTTGTTTGCTTATTATATACCTCCCTTCACTAAAATGAGCCTGGAGGAGGCATGGCAACCCACTCCAGTGATCTTGCCTGGAGAATCCCATGAACAGAGGAGCTTGGCGGGCTGCCGTCCATAAAGTCACAGAGTCGGACATGAGTGAAGCGACCTAGTATGCATGCATTCACTAAAACGTGAGCACCGCCCTCGTGGAAACTTGCCTTTCTGGTTCTCTGTTATATCCTCAGGACCTGGAATAGTGCCTGGCACTTGGTAGGTGTTTAATAACTCTTTGTGAAGTGAAGGAATATGTAACTCATCACACTCAACATTGTGTAGTTACTATGCTTGGCCCATGAGTAGTACTCACTTGAAAGTTATGGGTCCACTTAGACACTCATTTCTTTCACTGGATATGCACCACAGCACTACACAAAGCAAGGGTTGGTTGAATCCAAGGATGCAGAACCTCAGGTATGGAGGGCCGACTGTAAAGTTACATTTGGATTTGCAACTGAAGACTGGGGTCGGTTCAGCTAATCTTCACATTGTTCAAAGGTTGAAAACTGTAATTGGGTGGGGCTTCAATGTCGGGGCTTCCCAGGTGGTGCTAGTGGTAAAGAACCCACCTGCCCAAACAGGAGACATTAGAGACAGAATCGATTCCCGGATCGGTAAGATCCCCTGGAGTAGGAAATGGCAACCCACTCCAGTAGTCTTGCCTGGAGAATCCCATGGAGAGCAGAGCCTGGTGGGCTTTGATTTTCACGTGCACACGCGCACAAGCACACACGCACACACACACACACATACACACACGCACACACACTTTGACTACTGCACCATTCAGGAGGGGGAAGAATCAGTTTATTTCATCTAACCAATTCTTTGAAACTTGTTTCTAATGCACAAAATCAATATCAGCTTCCTGAGTTGTGTGTTATACTGTTTGTAAACAGCACTTAATCAGTGTGTATATTTCTTGTGACTAATTTGAAGAGTTTTAAATTTTATCTTTCTAATTATAAAAACTAAATATGCTCATGATAGGAGATTAGAAACTTAAAAGAACTAGGAAAAAGAAATAAATATTATTCATAATAGTTTATTCCATCACCCTGAAATAAAGCTTGTGGTGTTTTAGTGTTAGCTTTTTTCTAACATGTAGGTAATATAATTTAATATGCACATATATCATATATATATGTGCATATCTAATATATAATCTAATATATATTATATATCTAATATATATTATATATCTAATATATAATCATACAAATATGTATCCATTTTAACGTGATGCTATAACTGCCATGTCTCTATGCCTTTTCTCTTCCCATAATGTTAGGAGGAAACACTATTCCCCAACCCTGATGTTTTATTCTGTATGGTGGCATCTCAAATATATAATATTCCTGGTTCCTCCCCTCCTCAATCTCCCCAGGGGAGGGTAAGTGATATGTAATTGGTGCACTTGGAATGAGACACTGGGGCATATGTAGCTCTGTACTTCCTTTTGGGGTCTGCTTACCTGTAAATACAACCTGGTATACTCTTTGCAAATAGTAAAGTGAGTTGGGAAGACTCTGTCCCTTCCAGAGGCCCCAGTTGCCCAGTACTCTTGTGGCTGGTGGGTGAATCTGCTACAGAAGGAGAGGCAGGCAGGGAAGTATACTGTCATGCTCCTAAGTCACAGTCCAGCAGCTCCATCAGCAATAAAGTTACATTTTGTATCTTCACAGGTCTGTTTCCTCTGTCTTCCTCAGGCAGGAGAAGGGAGATGCTATTTCTTGTCCCCCTCAAACACCAATACATGGTGCACCAAAGCTAGACATTACATTGCACCCCGTTGCCCACACCCACAAAAGGCAAAAAGGCTCAACCACTGTTTTTGTTAGTTGGCCTTGATTTCAGCATGGATATTTACAGGGGTGGCAGGGTTCAAGAAAAATCAAGTATATGGTGCTGTGGAGTCAAGAGCAGTTTGTGAAAGAGGTTTGTCAATACTGCTGGATGCTGCTGAAGGTTAAGAAAAATGCAGACCAAGGAAAGGTTCTTGGATTTGTTGATGAGAAATAATTGGTGACCTTCAAGTAATGAATCTCAAAATGTGGTCCACGGTCCATTGGGAGGCCAAGTGAATCCTCACTGGAACTTACTTGAAAGTGCGGGACCACTGGGGTACAATCCCACAGACTTTCTTTTGTCCTAGGTATCTGTGTTCAGTTGCTCCGTTATGTCCAACTCTTTGCAATTCTTTGGACTATAGCCCACCGGGCTCCTCTGTCCATGGGCTCTTCAGGCAAGAATACTGGAGTGGGTTGCCATTTTCTCCTTCAGGGGATCTTCCCAACTCAGGGATAGAACCCGAGTCTCTTGCATCTCCTGAATTGCAGGCAGATTCTTTACTGCTGAGCCATCAGGGAAGCCCTCTTTTGTTCTAAAGCGTCCCTTAATGAGTTTTTAAGGGTTAGTACAATTTGATACTCATAAACTAAATTTAGTGTGTTATGAGTGTATATTGAGACTTTGGTAGGGAAGCTGGGGTGTTAAGATGTGATTGGATACTGAAAAAAACAGGCAAAACACCAAGGCCAGTTTTTTTATGAGAACAAAGAAGACAAGATGGTAAATAGAAAAATCTTTTCCCTTCAGGTGGTAAGAATTTTGACCTTTATACTACAGCAATCATGCATCATGTGACTTAATCTTTCTTTTTAAGATCTCTACACTGTGATGAGCTACCTCTTTTAACACATGACATGCCAATGCTACTTTTAGGCAGAGTAATGTTTTGTGAGATTTTGAAAACAATTACAGTGCCAGCTTCATGAGTTTCTCACATCCTAGACTCTGTTAGAGCTATGGGCTGCTAAAACAACTGATTAGCTAATTAGTTAAAGCAATTCATGAAGGAGCTAAATGAAAATTGGTAGAGAGTGAGAAAATGTATCTAAATTCTTATTTAGAAAGGAAAGACCTTGTGGACCAGGGAGATATTCAAGAGCTTCTCGAATTACGTTCTCACACATTTAAAAGCTCTGGAGTACTCGGTTTTCTAATAGCTAGAGAGAATGAATATGACTTAAAATAATTGTGAGTTTGGAAGTTGCACACAGGTAAGCAAATACCAAATAAGAAAACTTTGCCACAGTATAATATAATAGTTAAGAGCATGGTTAGTAAGACAGACTT